>NC_056739.1:88426753-88494253 GCF_019279795.1 Protopterus annectens | reverse complement strand
TCACCTCAAATCTGACCCAAAAGTTACAGCCTTAGATAATCCAGCTGCTGCCAAACATTATATTAATTCTAATATGTCTTCAGGCAAAGATGGTAAAGCTGTTGATGAGTTTGGGGAAAAATATAAGTCTCTTCATCTTTAATTTTTAAAAGTTTAAATGAACAGGCTCATATGTTAAAGTTTATTCTGACTAACTGTGACAACATGAGGAATGTTTTATTTGTAACAACACCTTTAGGATTTACTGCACAAAATATAAGGAGAATAATACTTTTGTGAAGTGACATTTGAAAATTTTAAAACACTCAAGTAAACATGAAAGAAATACACCATGTCTTTGAGAGAATTAAACCATTTGTCATTGCTAAGAGTGGTATTATTATTGTGGGAGATTTTAACTGTAATTTGAGAGAGTGTAAAAAACAGACACCTGATGTTAAAACAGTGATGGAGGTTATGACACTTGGCAGGCTGATTTTATGCAAAACAAAGACAGATTACCTATAAGTGAAGTACTATTTAGGCCGAAATATATTATTTTGTTTATACTGAAGATTTGGAGAAAGTGGAGGGTGGTAGATTATGGATCATTTGGGATCTTGGGTGACTTTTGGTGATGAAATGAATAGATTAAGAATGGGAAAAAATTGTATAAATCTTAACGGGAAGATGTCTTCATAGTAATAGCTTTAGAAATATTGTACACCTGTAATGGAGTGATCATGTAGGGATCTATCCTCTTTGCTTTGATTGGAAAGATATGTGGATTGTATTAAAAAATGAAAAATTATTATTTAAAAGTGGAAAAGATTACAGATATTGATAGGAAAGAGATATAAATTACTGATGAAGGATTACAACACTTTCTTAAAACAGAATAAACAAAGGACTGGAAGTCAAAAACAAGTGTGTGAGTAAAACAGGTTTAAAATGAGAGGCTTATTGAACAGATGGTCTTTTAGAGTAAAGGGGGGAGAGAAAGTATCACTCTTTGGGGGAAAATCTCTTTTTCAGAAAACTATTTGGACAAGGTTAAGAACAGTATGGGATATGTGGATTCTACAAGGAAGTTGATGCTATGATTTTTTTTTTTTTTTTAGGATTTGTCTAGTGGAAACATACTAATGTGGCACAGAAATTGTCAGTGATTGAATTTTCAGACCAGCAAAAATGACCTGAATAAAATGATCTCTAAGAAAGAAGGAGGGAACTGTATGGTGTTTTCAGGACTCTTAGTGCAGTTATTACACCAGATTCAGATGGGATACGAGATACACACACACGCACGCACACACACACACACACACACACACACACACACACACACACACATAATTGTACATATATATATATATATATATATATATATGGATTCACTTCATAACACTGAAACTTCAAAATACTGAAAATTACAAAACTTCATAATACTGAAGACCAAAATACTGAAAGCTTAAAATACTGAATACTCAAAATACTGAAACTCAAAATACTGAAAACACATATTATGCGTAAACTCAGCTTAAACAACATAAATCATAACAATTTCTACCAAATATATGGGCAGCCTCACCCCTGCTAATTATATATATCTACTCCAAGATTGCACTTAACTACACTATGTGCAATCTTGGAGTTGATATATTTAATTAGCAGGGGGTGTGAGGGGCGCAGCCCCCCACATGGGGGGTGCAGGGGGGCTTGCCCCCCTGCATATATTTGGTAGAAATTGTTATCATTTATGTTGTTTAAGATGAGTTTACGCATAATATGTGTTTTCAGTATTTTCAGTATCAGTATTTTGAGTATTCAGTATTTTGAGCTTTCAGTATTTTGGTTTCAGTGTTTTGAGTTTCAGTATTTTGATATTTCAATGTTATGAAGTGAATCCATATATATATATATATATATATATATATATATATATATATATATATATAGTGCAAGGATATGGAGGACAAGTAAATACATGTCTGCACATTTTAAATGGTTGGTTGATGAACAGAGTAAAAAAGGAGACATTGGAGAAAGTATCATTAAATTTGTTCAGGAAAGAGATGAGAGGGATGACTTAAACACTTAAAGGCCATTCACAATTACTAGTCGTGATTCCTGTTGAATACTAATGAAGAGTGTGGAAGTCGAAATGAGAAGAGTGTTGTAATATGTGGTAGAAAAATGGGATTTATGGGGATTCTAGGTAAACAAGGGAATGACGGCTTTGAGTAAAGGACTTATAGGTGGCATATATAGAGAAAATAAGGAGTCAGGGATTTTTGTCATTATATGGGAAACGTTTGAGAGGAAATAGAGAGTTTTTAATTCTAACACTATTTGTACTAACCTTTTTAGTGAATAGATGGTTAAGAAAAAAATTATAATCAAATACAATCTTAAGTAAAGCTGTTCATTCAGTGGATTCATTTTTATACTGATTATGAATGCAATTCTAGAAGAATGTAAGAGGACGTTAAGTGATGTTTTTTGGGAGAGAGAGAAAGAAAAGCAACACTTATATCTATGAAGACTTACACATATAATTTGGCTTTAGTGAATACAATAGGTATTGTGTTAAGTCATTTTATTATTGCCTTAGAACAGATGCTACAGAAAATAGGTTTAAAATTCAATAAACATAAATGTAAAGGTTTGGAAGGTGGACTTAATATTGAAGAGATTCACTATTCATGAAAGTAGATAAAAAAATTGAGAGATTATGCTTAGACAAAAAAATGTATTCAAGAACTGCAGGAAGAGGTTTCAGATGACAACAGGATTATGGTAAAAGTATAGAAAACATATAGGTTATGTTTTAGGAAGAAACCTTATCTTCGACGTGCTGTTCTACTGCAGAAGGTGGCTTATTTAGGTAGGACATATTATTTTCCTTCGGGAAAAGAAGCTTAATTATTGGCCATTATCTTTGGTATTATCTGGGCATCTTGGTTAAATCCAGGGAAATATGGGTTTCTTTATAATAAAAAATCAAAGGTGGGTTAGGGCTGTTAAAGCCAATAGTATACTTACGTTCTTTAAATTTTTTATTAATCTTGCAAATATAAAAAAAATGTGATATAGAACTATTACTTGAGTATCTGAGAGTGAAATATGCTGTCTTTTGGGAATGGTGTAACTGTACAAATAGAAAGCCATTTAGATTTGAAAATGACATGCAGGGATATACATAAAAAAAGATACTATTGTGCAAGACAAATGTTGATAAGATAGTACCAGATGGAAGAAAATCACATACTGATATTAGGGAGAAATTTTATTGATTAGACCTATCATGGGGATTGGGGGAAAGAGGGGAAAAAAGTTGTTTATAAGAGATGGTGTGAGATTTAAAGCATTATGAGAATGAGTGCATTTTTTGCATAAAGATTGTTTTTAGATAAATTGTCTGTAAAAGCTGGAATGAAATATAACACAGAAGATTAGAAAAAGAAAGAGGTAATTTGTGTGGGGTAGAAGAAATTACAACATGTCTTTCTTGATTATCAAATAGTACATTTTTGGGGGGGTTAGTAAGAGAACCGAAAATGTCATTTTTGGAAAAGAGCAATATGAGAAATGTTATGTCAGGTGTCTATGACAATACAGGGGTTGAGATGTAGAAACAATAGATAGACTATTATGATTATAATTTGGCATATATGGTACAGTAGAAAAAAACTAATGTAGGTAATAAGTAGGATGCGCAAGAAGAAAACAAAATAAAATGATAGTTATGGCTGAAAAGTTGGGGGTTAAAGGCTTAATAGGAGCTGCACAATGCTAACTATGTATATAATAACATTTTACATATGGAAATATGACACTCTGATGTACATATAAATATATACAGAGAGACTGTATAAAACTATTTGTATTGTTATAAAATGACCTTACTCTTTTTCGATAAGTGACATGGGATCTTAGGCAGATTGGATCTCAAGCATCTCATATGTAGGTCAGCATACTCAAGAATGCAGCACCCACGTATGCTGCACTGTGTTGTCATCAATGGAAACACAGTGCAGCATAAGCTGGCACACTGTATTTTCAGCAATGAAAAATAAATCAAGTACCTTGGGTGGGAAAAGAGCCCACAAACTTCTACTATTTCAGCGTCAGATGTAAATGTGATGCCCATTGAGCCACTGAGAATAATTAAAGGGCTGTTCAATATTCCTGGTAAAAGACTAGTTGAAGCAATTTTAAAGAGACAATAAATGCAGTGATGCTGAGAGTACACATTAAAAAGTAACTGTTACAATATGCATTTAATGTGCAGGTGTAGAAATCCCTCCCACTGACACCAAATATGTGATGAGCATGGTTATGATCTCTCAATCCACACTGCTGCAAGTCAATTGATATGTATGGAGGGGTGGCCCTAAGGTTATTTGGTAAATATACACTGCTGCCTTAGGTAATAATCAACACATGCCACACCCACATCAGCTTTATACTGTACAGCTGCAGATTAGAATTATAATGCCTGGCTGTCCATGAGTTTACCCTCTTTATACTAAGCACATTAAATTCCTATGAAATCTGATATTTCTGATATAACAGTAATTTTATATATTATAGTATATTATATTTCTGATATAACAGTAATTGAGACATGATCAAGATTATTTTGCAAATGAATACACACACAAACAATATTTTCCAGAAAGGGGTAGGGGTAACTGATAACTCACATGTACCAGCATTTTCTCCCTACTTTCACAATAATGTTGCCACCAGGTAGACTTTCCTGGCAAACCAAGAAATCAAATTACTGTTTATTCATAAAACAAACCAGCCTTTAAATATGGAAAGTGTAGGCTTTATCTCTGAGCTGTCATTTCTCAACATACACACAGCTAGCAATGATAAGTACATCCGAGTCAATGCAAATAAGCAAATGAATTAACCTAGAATTGCATGTTCAAGGAAAATGTTTCTAACACAGTGTATGTGTGCATAACCAGTGTAGTTTCACTTTCAAACTGAATACCATTTAGATGGTAGCAAATGCACAATTTCGCCAGTATCTTTTAAATACTACATATTTACTAAAAAGCAAGAAGATTGCAACTTGTTTTATATTTTAAAGGAGTGTTTAGATTTTTCTTAATTCAATACAACTTTATTGCAACTTATCTCACTTCTCCTGCATGTCACTTCTGAAAGAACAGTCACACTTTTCTCAACTTGTTGCAGCTTTTTACAATGCAGTCCAAGCAGAATGTTAAACATATGATAAGAAACACTATGCAACATAATAGGATTCTCTATAAAATGCAACATCATTCTGCAATAATAATGTATCTACATTAATTGGAACTAGTTATTATAAAATTTGGGAGGTACTTTAATTTAGTTCCATATACAACACAATGAAATTATATTAAGTGAAAACAGTACTATATACTGTAAATTAGTTAAAAGTAGATGTAAAGTGGGTATCTGTTTAGCCACTGTCCTGAAAGCAATGGCAGTCACAGACATTTCTGAGGTGCTTCAGAAACTTTGTTTTAAAAGTTGTTTCGCTGAATTTATTATACATAGCTGCTGGAAGTGAGTTTCAGCTGTCTGGAACCAGCTTGCTAAGATTCTTCTGTTATGAGATTTGAGTGGGTAAAAGCAGGAACAGATAGTCCATGTGCTAAAGGAGATAATCAACCAAAATGTTTAAGCATGAAGATAAGGGAAAGAAAATGTCAGGAGGGATGACTGATATAAAGCAAATGTAAGGAGGGATGATGGATATAAAGCAAATGTAAGGAGGGATGATGGATAGAAAGCAAATGTAAGGGGGGTGATGGATATAAAGCAAGTGTAAGGAGGGATGATGGATATAAAGCAAATGTAAGGAGGGATGATGGATACAAAGCAAATGTAAGGAGGGATGATGGATATAAATCAAATGCAAGGAGGGATGGTGGATATAAAGCAAGTGTAAGGAGGGATGATGGATATAAAGCAAATGTAAGTAGGGATGATGGATATAAAGCAAATATAAGGGGGTGATGGATATAAAGCAAGTGTAAGGAGGGATGATGGATATAAAGCAAGTGTAAGGAGGGATGATGGCTATAAAGCAAGTGTAAGGAGGGATGATGGATATAAAGCAAATGTAAGGAGGCATGATGGATATAAAGCAAGTATAAGGAGGGATGATGGATATAAAGCAAATGTAAGGAGGGATGATGGATAGAAAGCAAATGTAAGGGGGTGATGGATATAAAGCAAGTGTAAGGAGGGATGATGGATATAAAGCAAGTGTAAGGAGGGATGATGGATATAAAGCAAATGTAAGGAGGGATGATAGATATAAAGCAAATGTAAGGAGGGATGGTGGATATAAAGCAAGTGTAAGGAGGGATGATGGATATAAAGCAAATGTAAGGAGGGATGATGGATATAAAGCAAATATAAGGGGAGTGATGGATATAAAGCAAGTGTAAGGAGGGATGATGGATATAAAGCAAGTGTAAGGAGGGATGATGGATATAAAGCAAATGTAAGGAGGCATGATGGATATAAAGCAAATATAAGGAGGGATGATGGATATAAAGCAAATGTAAGGAGGGATAATGGATATAAAGCAAGTATAAGGAGGGATGATGGATATAAAGCAAATGTAAGGAGGGATGATGGATATAAAGCAAATGTAAGGAGGCATGATGGATATAAAGCAAATGTAAGGAGGCGTGATGGATATAAAGCAAATATCAGGAGGGATGATGGATATAAAGCAAGTGTAAGGAGGGATGATGGATATAAAGCAAATGTAAGGAGGGATGATGGGAATAAAGCAAATGTAAGAGGGATGATGGATATAAAGCAAATCTAAGGAGTGATGATGGATATAAAGCAAGTGTAAAGAGGCATGATGGATATAAAGCAAATGTAAGGAGGGATGATGGATATAAAGCAAGTGTAAGGAGGGATGATGGATATAAAGCAAATGTAAGGAGGGATGATGGATATAAATCAAATGTAAGGAGGGATGGTGGATATAAAGCAAGTGTAAGGAGGGATGATGGATATAAAGCAAATGTAAGGAGGGATGATGGATATAAAGCAAATATAAGGGGAGTGATGGATATAAAGCAAGTGTAAGGAGGGATGATGGATATAAAGCAAGTGTAAGGAGGGATGATGGATATAAAGCAAGTGTAAGGAGGGATGATGGATATAAAGCAAATGTAAGGAGGCATGATGGATATAAAGCAAGTATAAGGAGGGATGATGGATATAAAGCAAATGTAAGGAGGCATGATGGATATAAAGCAAATGTAAGGAGGGATTATGGATATAAAGCAAATGTAAGGAGGCATGATGGATATAAAGCAAATGTAAGGAGGGATGATGGATATAAAGCAAGTGTAAGGAGGGATGATGGATATAAAGCAAATATAAGGAGGTATGATGGGTATAAAGCAAATGTAAGAGAGATGAGGGATATAAAGCAAATGTAAGGAGGGATGATGGATATAAAGCAAGTGTAAGGAGGCATGATGGATATAAAGCAAATGTAAGGAGGGATGATGGATATAAAGCAAATGTAAGGAGGGATGATGGATATAAATCAAATGTAAGGAGGGATGGTGGATATAAAGCAAGTGTAAGGAGTGATGATGGATATAAACCAAATGTTAGGAAGGATGATGGATATAAAGCAAATGTAAGGGGGGTGATGGATATAAAGCAAGTGTAAGGAGGGATGATGGATATAAAGCAAGTGTAAGGCGGGATGACGGATATAAAGCAAGTGTAAGGAGGGATGATGGATATAAAGCAAATGTAAGGAGGCATGATGGATACAAAGCAAATATAAGGAGGGATGATGGATATAAAGCAAATGTAAGGAGGGATGATGGATATAAAGCAAGTATAAGGAGGGATGATGGATATAAAGCAAATGTAAGGAGGGATGATGGATATAAAGCAAATGTAAGGAGGGATGATGGATAGAAAGCAAATGTAAGGAGGGATGATGGATAGAAAGCAAATGTAAGGGGGTGATGGATATAAAGCAAGTGTAAGGAGGGATGATGGATATAAAGCAAGTGTAAGGAGGGATGATGGATATAAAGCAAATGTAAGGAGGGATGATGGATATAAAGCAAATGTAAGGAGGGATGGTGGATATAAAGCAAGTGTAAGGAGGGATGATGGATATAAAGCAAATGGAAGGAGGGATGATGGATATAAAGCAAATATAAGGGGAGTGATGGATATAAAGCAAGTGTAAGGAGGGATGATGGATATAAAGCAAGTGTAAGGAGGAATGATGGATATAAAGCAAGTGTAAGGAGGGATGATGGATATAAAGCAAATGTAAGGAGGCATGATGGATATAAAGCAAGTATAAGGAGGGATGATGGATATAAAGCAAATGTAAGGAGGGATGATGGATATAAAGCAAATGTAAGGAGGGATGATGGATATAAAGCAAATGTAAGGAGGGATGATGGATATAAAGCAAATGTAAGGAGGCATGATGGATATAAAGCAAATGTTAGAGGATGATGGATATAAAGCAAGTATAAGGAGGGATGATGGATATAAAGCAAATGTTAGGAAGGATGATGGATATAAAGCAAATGTAAGGAGGGATGATGGATATAAAGCAAATGTAAGGAGGGATGATGGATATAAAGCAAATGTAAGGAGGGATGATGGATATAAAGCAAATGTAAGGAGGGATGATGGATATAAAGCAAATGTAAGGAGGGATGATGGATATAAAGCAAATGTAAGGAGGGATGATGGATATAAATCAAATGTAAGGAGGGATGGTGGATATAAAGCAAGTGTAAGGAGGGATGATGGATATAAAGCAAATGTAAGGAGGGATGATGGATATAAAGCAAATATAAGGGGAGTGATGGATATAAAGCAAGTGTAAGGAGGGATGATGGATATAAAGCAAGTGTAAGGAGGGATGATGGATATAAAGCAAATGTAAGGAGGGATGATGGATAGAAAGCAAATGTAAGGGGGGTGGTGGATATAAAGCAAGTATAAGGAGGGATGATGGATATAAAGCAAATGTAAGGAGGGATGATGGATATAAAGCAAATGTAAGGAGGGATGATGGATATAAAGCAAATGTAAGGAGGGATGATGGATATAAAGCAAATGTAAGGAGGGATGATGGATATAAAGCAAATGTAAGGAGTGATGATGGATATAAAGCAAATGTAAGGAGGCATGATGGATATAAAGCAAATGTAAGGAGGGATGATGGATATCACTGACCCGTAAGGAGGGATGATGGATATAAAGCAAATGTAAGGAGGGATGATGGATATAAAGCAAATGAAAGGAGGCATGATGGATATAAAGCAAATGTAAGGAGGGATGATGGATATAAAGCAAATGTAAGGAGGGATAATGGATATAAAGCAAGTATAAGGAGGGATGATGGATATAAAGCAAATGTAAGGAGGGATGATGGATATAAAGCAAATGTAAGGAGGGATGATGGATATAAAGCAAGTGTAAGGAGGGATGATGGATATAAAACAAATGTAAGGAGGGATGATGGATAGAAAGCAAATGTAAGGAGGGATGATGGATATAAATCAAATGTAAGGAGGGATGATGGATATAAAGCAAATGTAAGGAGGATGATGGATATAAAGCAAATGTAAGGAGGGATGATGGATATAAAGCAAATGTAAGGAGGATGATGGATATAAAGCAAATGTAAGGAGGGATTATGGATATAAAGCAAATGTAAGGAGGATGATGGATATAAAGCAAATGTAAGGGGATGATGGATATAAAGCAAATGTAAGGAGGATGATGGATATAAAGCAAATGTAAGGAGGGATGATGGATATAAAGCAAATGTAAGGAGGGATGATGGATATAAAGCAAATGTAAGGAGGGATGATGGATATAAAGCAAGTGTAAGGAGGGATGATGGATATAAAGCAAGTGTAAGGAGGCATGATGGATATAAATCAAATGTAAGGAGGGATGATGGATATAAAGCAAATGTAAGGAGGGATGATGGATATAAAGCAAATGTAAGGAGGATGATGGATATAAAGCAAATGTAAGGAGGGATGACGGATATAAAGCAAATGTAAGGAGGGATGATGGATATAAAGCAAATGTAAGGAGGGATGATGGATATAAAGCAAATGTAAGGAGGGATGATGGATATAAAGCAAATGTAAGGAGGGATGATGGATATAAAGCAAATGTAAGGATGGATGATGGATATAAAGCAAATGTAAGGAGGGATGGTGGATATAAAGCAAGTGTAAGGAGGGATGATGGATATAAAGCAAATGTAAGGAGGATGATGGATATAAAGCAAATGTAAGGATGGATGATGGATATAAAGCAAATGTAAGGAGGGATGATGGATATAAAGCAAATGTAAGGAGGGATGATGGATATAAAGCAAATGTAAGGAGGGGTGATGGATATAAAGCAAATGTAAGGAGGGATGATGGATATAAAGCAAATGTAAGGAGGGATGATGGATATAAAGCAAATGTAAGGAGTGATGGTGGATATAAAGCAAATGTAAGGAGGGATGATGGATATAAAGCAAGTGTAAGGAGGATGATGGATATAAAGCAAATGTAAGGAGGGATGATGGATATAAAGCAAATGTAAGGAGGATGATGGATATAAAACAAATGTAAGGAGGGATGATGTATATAAAGTAAATGTAAGGAGGCATGATGGATATAAAGCAAATGTAAGGAGGGATGATGGATATAAAGCAAATGTAAGGAGGGATGATGGATATAAAGCAAATGTAAGGAGGGATGATGGATATAAAGCAAATGTAAGGAGGGATGATGGATATAAAGCAAATGTAAGGAGGGATGATGGATATAAAGCAAATGTAAGGAGGGATGATGGATATAAAGCAAATGTAAGGAGGGATGATGGATATAAAGCAAATGTAAGGAGGATGATGGATATAAACAAATGTAAGCAGGGATGATGGATATAAAGCAAATGTAAGGAGGGATGATGGATATAAAGCAAATGTAAGGAGGGATGATGGCTATAAAGCAAATGTAAGGAGGGATGATGGATATAAAGCAAATGTAAGGAGGGATGATGGATATAAAGCAAATAAGGAGGGATGATGGATATAAAGCAAGTGTAAGGAGGGATGATGGATATAAAGCAAATGTAAGGAGGGATGATGGATATAAAGCAAATGTAAGGAGGGATGATGGATATAAAGCAAATGTAAGGAGGGATGATGGATATAAAGCAAATGTAAGGAGGGATGATGGATATAAAGCAAATGTAAGGAGGGATGATGGATATAAAGCAAATGTAAGGAGGCATGATGGATATAAAGCAAATGTAAGGAGGGATGATGGATATAAAGCAAGTATAAGGAGGGATGATGGATATAAAGCAAATGTAAGGAGGGATGATGGATATAAAGCAAATGTAAGGAGGGATGATGGATATAAAGCAAATGTAAGGAGGGATGATGGATATAAAGCAAATGCAAGGAGGGATGATGGATATAAAGCAAATGTAAGGAGGGATGATGGATATAAAGCAAATGTAAGGAGGGATGATGGATATAAAGCAAATGTAAGGAGGGATGATGGATATAAAGCAAATGTAAGGGGGTGATGGATATAAAGCAAGTGTAAGGAGGGATGATGGATATAAAGCAAGTGTAAGGAGGGATGATGGATATAAAGCAAATGTAAGGAGGGATGATGGATATAAAGCAAATGTAAGGAGGGATGATGGATATAAATCAAATGTAAGGAGGGATGGTGGATATAAAGCAAGTGTAAGGAGGGATGATGGATATAAAGCAAATGTAAGGAGGGATGATGGATATAAAGCAAATGGAGGGATGATGGATATAAAGCAAATGTAAGGAGGGATGATGGATATAAAGCAAATGTAAGGAGGGATGATGGATATAAAAGCAAATGTAAGGAGGGATGATGGATATAAAGCAAATGTAAGGAGGGATGATGGATATAAAGCAAATGTAAGGAGGGATGATGGATATAAAGCAAATGTAAGGAGGGATGATGGATAGAAAGCAAATGTAAGGAGGGATGATGGATATAAAGCAAATGTAAGGAGGGATGATGGATATAAAGCAAATGTAAGGAGGGATGATGGATATAAAGCAAATGTAAGGAGGGATGATGGATATAAAGCAAGTGTAAGGAGGGATGATGGATATAAAGCAAGTGTAAGGAGGGATGATGGATATAAAGCAAATGTAAGGAGGCATGATGGATATAAAGCAAATATAAGGAGGGATGATGGATATAAAGCAAATGTAAGGAGGGATGATGGATATAAAGCAAATGTAAGGAGGGATGATGGATATAAAGCAAATGTAAGGAGGGATGATGGATATAAAGCAAATGTAAGGAGGGATGATGGATATAAAGCAAATGTAAGGAGGGATGATGGATATAAAGCAAATCTAATGAGTGATGATGAATATAAAGCAAATGTAAGAGGGATGATGGATATAAAGCAAATGTAAGGAGGGATGATGGATATAAAGCAAGTGTAAGGAGGGATGATGGATATAAAGCAAATGTAAGGAGGGATGATGGATATAAAGCAAATGTAAGGAGGGATGATGGATATAAATCAAATGTAAGGAGGGATGGTGGATATAAAGCAAGTGTAAGGAGGGATGATGGATATAAAGCAAATGTTAGGAAGGATGATGGATATAAAGCAAATGTAAGGGGGGTGGTGGATATAAAGCAAGTGTAAGGAGGAATGATGGATATAAAGCAAGTGTAAGGATGGATGATGGATATAAAGCAAATGTAAGGAGGGATGATGGATATAAAGCAAATGTGGGAGGGATGATGGATATAAAGCAAATGTAAGGAGGGATGATGGATATAAAGCAAGTGTAAGGAGGGATGATGGATATAAAAGCAAATGTAAGGAGGATGATGGATATAAAGCAAATGTAAGGAGGGATGATGGATATAAAGCAAATGTAAGGAGGGATGATGGATATAAAAGCAAATGTAAGGAAGCATGATGGATATAAAGCAAATGTAAGGAGGCATGATGGATATAAAGCAAATGTAAGGAGGGATGATGGATATAAAGCAAGTGTAAGGAGGGATGATGGATATAAAGCAAATGTAAGGAGGGATGATGGACATAAAGCAAATGTAAGGAGGATGATGGATATAAAGCAAATGTAAGGAGGATGATGGATATAAAGCAAATGTAAGGAGGATGATGGATATAAAGCAAATGTAAGGAGGGATGATGGATATAAAGCAAATGTAAGGAGGGATGATGGATATAAAGCAAATGTAAGGAGGGATGATGGATATAAAGCAAGTGTAAGGAGGGATGATGGATATAAAGCAAGTGTAAGGAGGGATGATGGATATAAAGCAAAAGTAAGGAGGGATGATGGATATAAAGCAAATGTAAGGAGGGATGATGGATATAAAGCAAATGTAAGGAGGGATGATGGATAGAAAGCAAATGTAAGGGGGTGATGGATATAAAGCAAGTGTAAGGAGGGATGATGGATATAAAGCAAATGTAAGGAGGGATGATGGATATAAAACAAATGTAAGGAGGGATGATGGATATAAAGCAAATGTAAGGAGGGATGATGGATATAAAGCAAATGTAAGAGGAGGGATGATGGATATAAAGCAAATGTAAGGAGGGATGATGGATATAAAACAAATGTAAGGAGGGATGATGGATATAAAGCAAATGTAAGGAGGGATGATGGATATAAAGCAAATGTAAGGAGGCATGATGGATATAAAGCAAATGTAAGGAGGGATGATGGATATAAAGCAAATGTAAGGAGGGATGATGGATATAAAGCAAATGTAAGGAGGGATGATGGATATAAAGCAAATGTAAGGAGGGATGATGGATATAAAGCAAGTGTAAGGAGGGATGATGGATATAAAGCAAGTGTAAGGAGGGATGATGGATATAAAGCAAGTGTAAGGAGGGATGATGGATATAAAGCAAATGTAAGGAGGGATGATGGATATAAAGCAAGTGTAAGGAGGGATGATGGATATAAAGCAAATGTAAGGAGGGATGATGGATATAAAGCAAATGTAAGGAGGGATGATGGATATAAAGCAAATGTAAGGAGGGATGATGGATATAAAGCAAATGTAAGGAGGCATGATGGATATAAAGCAAATGTAAGGAGGGATGATGGACATAAAGCAAATGTAAGGAGGGATGATGGATGGATATAAAGCAAATGTAAGGAGGATGATGGATATAAAGCAAATGTAAGGAGGGATGATGGATATAAAGCAAATGTAAGGAGGGATGATGGATATAAAGCAAATGTAAGGAGGGATGATGGATATAAAGCAAATGTAAGGAGGGATGATGGATATAAAGCAAGTAAGGAGGGATGATGGATATAAAGCAAATGTAAGGAGGGATGATGGATATAAAGCAAATGTAATGAGGGATGATGGATATAAAGCAAGTGTAAGGAGGGATGATGGATATAAAGCAAATGTAAGGAGGGATGATGGATATAAAGCAAATGTAAGGAGGGATGATGGATATAAAGCAAATGTAAGGAGGGATGATGGATATAAAGCAAATGTAAGGAGGGATGATGGATATAAAAGCAAATGTAAGGAGGATGATGGATATAAAGCAAATGTAAGGAGGGATGATGGATATAAAGCAAATGTAAGGAGGATGATGGATATAAAGCAAGTGTAAGGAGGGATGATGGATATAAAGCAAATGTAAGGAGGATGATGGATATAAAGCAAATGTAAGGAGGGATGATGGATATAAAGCAAATGTAAGGAGGGATGATGGATATAAAGCAAATGTAAGGAGGATGATGGATATAAAGCAAATGTAAGGAGGATGATGGATATAAAGCAAATGTAAGGAGGGATGATGGATATAAAGCAAAAGTAAGGAGGGATGATGGATATAAAGCAAATGTAAGGAGGATGATGGATATAAAGCAAATGTAAGGAGGGATGATGGATATAAAGCAAATGTAAGGAGGGATGATGGATATAAAGCAAATGTAAGGAGGGATGATGGATATAAAAGCAAATGTAAGGAGGATGATGGATATAAAGCAAATGTAAGGAGGGATGATGGATATAAAGCAAATGTAAGGAGGGATGATGGATATAAAGCAAATGTAAGGAGGGATGATGGATATAAAGCAAATGTAAGGAGGGATGATGGATATAAAGCAAATGTAAGGAGGGATGATGGATATAAAGCAAATGTAAGGAGGGATGATGGATATAAAGCAAATGTAAGGAGGGATGATGGATATAAAGCAAATGTAAGGGCGTGATGGATATAAAGCAAGTGTAAGGAGGGATGATGGATATAAAGCAAATGTAAGGAGGATGATGGATATAAAGCAAATGTAAGGAGGATGATGGATATAAAGCAAATGTAAGGAGGGATGATGGATATAAAGCAAATGTAAGGAGGGATGATGGATATAAAGCAAATGTAAGGAGGATGATGGATATAAAGCAAATGTAAGGAGGGATGATGGATATAAAGCAAATGTAAGGAGGGATGATGGATATAAAGCAAATGTAAGGAGGATGATGGATATAAAGCAAATGTAAGGAGGGATGATGGATATAAAAGCAAATGTAAGGAGGGATGATGGATATAAAGCAAATGTAAGGAGGGATGATGGATATAAAGCAAATGTAAGGAGGGATGATGGATATAAAGCAAATGTAAGGAGGGATGATGGATATAAAGCAAATGTAAGGAGGGATGATGGATATAAAGCAAATGTAAGGAGGATGATGGATATAAAGCAAATGTAAGGAGGATGATGGATATAAAGCAAATGTAAGGAGGGATGATGGATATAAAGCAAATGTAAGGAGGGATGATGGATATAAAGCAAATGTAAGGAGGGATGATGGATATAAAGCAAATGTAAGGAGGGATGATGGATATAAAGCAAATGTAAGGAGGGATGATGGATATAAAGCAAATGTAAGGAGGGATGATGGATATAAAGCAAATGTAAGGAGGGATGATGGATATAAAGCAAATGTAAGGAGGATGATGGATATAAAGCAAATGTAAGGAGGATGATGGATATAAAGCAAATGTAAGGAGGGATGATGGATATAAAGCAAATGTAAGGAGGGATGATGGATATAAAGCAAATGTAAGGAGGATGATGGATATAAAGCAAATGTAAGGAGGGATGATGGATATAAAGCAAGTGTAAGGAGGATGATGGATATAAAAGCAAATGTAAGGAGGGATGATGGATATAAAGCAAATGTAAGGAGGATGATGGATATAAAGCAAATGTAAGGAGGGATGATGGATATAAAGCAAATGTAAGGAGGGATGATGGATATAAAGCAAATGTAAGGAGGGATGATGGATATAAAGCAAATGTAAGGAGGATGATGGATATAAAGCAAATGTAAGGAGGATGATGGATATAAAGCAAATGTAAGGAGGGATGATGGATATAAAGCAAATGTAAGGAGGGATGATGGATATAAAGCAAATGTAAGGAGGATGATGGATATAAAGCAAATGTAAGGAGGATGATGGATATAAAGCAAATGTAAGGAGGGATGATGGATATAAAGCAAATGTAAGGAGGGATGATGGATATAAAGCAAATGTAAGGAGGGATGATGGATATAAAGCAAATGTAAGGAGGGATGATGGATATAAAGCAAATGTAAGGAGGGATGATGGATATAAAGCAAATGTAAGGAGGGATGATGGATATAAAGCAAATGTAAGGAGGATGATGGATATAAAGCAAATGTAAGGAGGGATGATGGATATAAAGCAAATGTAAGGAGGATGATGGATATAAAGCAAATGTAAGGAGGGATGATGGATATAAAGCAAATGTAAGGGATGATGGATATAAAGCAAATGTAAGGAGGATGATGGATATAAAGCAAATGTAAGGAGGGATGATGGATATAAAGCAAATGTAAGGAGGGATGATGGATATAAAGCAAATGTAAGGAGGGATGATGGATATAAAGCAAATGTAAGGAGGGATGATGGATATAAAGCAAATGTAAGGAGGATGATGGATATAAAGCAAATGTAAGGAGGATGATGGATATAAAGCAAATGTAAGGAGGGATGATGGATATAAAGCAAATGTAAGGAGGGATGATGGATATAAAGCAAATGTAAGGAGGGATGATGGATATAAAAGCAAATGTAAGGAGGGATGATGGATATAAAGCAAATGTAAGGAGGATGATGGATATAAAGCAAATGTAAGGAGGGATGATGGATATAAAGCAAATGTAAGGAGGATGATGGATATAAAGCAAATGTAAGGAGGGATGATGGATATAAACAAATGTAAGGAGGGATGATGGATATAAAGCAAATGTAAGGAGGGATGATGGATATAAAGCAAATGTAAGGAGGGATGATGGATATAAAGCAAATGTAAGGAGGGATGATGGATATAAAGCAAATGTAAGGAGGATGATGGATATAAAGCAAATGTAAGGAGGGATGATGGATATAAAGCAAATGTAAGGAGGGATGATGGATATAAAGCAAATGCAAGGAGGGATGATGGATATAAAGCAAATGTAAGGAGGGATGATGGATATAAAGCAAATGTAAGGGGATGATGGATATAAAGCAAATGTAAGGAGGGATGATGGATATAAAGCAAATGTAAGGAGGATGATGGATATAAAGCAAATGTAAGGAGGGATGATGGATATAAAGCAAATGTAAGGAGGGATGATGGATATAAAGCAAGTGTAAGGAGGGATGATGGATATAAAGCAAGTGTAAGGAGGGATGATGGATATAAAGCAAATGTAAGGAGGGATGATGGATATAAAGCAAATGTAAGGAGGATGATGGATATAAAGCAAATGTAAGGAGGGATGATGGATATAAAGCAAATGTAAGGAGGGATGATGGATATAAAGCAAATGTAAGGAGGGATGATGGATATAAAGCAAATGTAAGGAGGGATGATGGATATAAATCAAATGTAAGGAGGATGATGGATATAAAGCAAATGTAAGGAGGGATGATGGATATAAAGCAAATGTAAGGAGGATGATGGATATAAAGCAAATGTAAGGAGGGATGATGGATATAAAGCAAATGTAAGGGATGATGGATATAAAGCAAATGTAAGGAGGGATGATGGATATAAAGCAAATGTAAGGAGGGATGATGGATATAAAGCAAATGTAAGGAGGATGATGGATATAAAGCAAATGTAAGGAGGATGATGGATATAAAGCAAATGTAAGGAGGGATGATGGATATAAAGCAAATGTAAGGAGGGATGATGGATATAAAGCAAATGTAAGGAGGGATGATGGATATAAAGCAAATGTAAGGAGGGATGATGGATATAAAGCAAATGTAAGGAGGGATGATGGATATAAAGCAAATGTAAGGAGGGATGATGGATATAAAGCAAGTGTAAGGAGGATGATGGATATAAAGCAAATGTAAGGAGGGATGATGGATATAAAGCAAATGTAAGGAGGATGATGGATATAAAGCAAATGTAAGGAGGGATGATGGATATAAAGCAAATGTAAGGAGGGATGATGGATATAAAGCAAATGTAAGGAGGGATGATGGATATAAAGCAAATGTAAGGCGGGATGATGGATATAAAGCAAATGTAAGGAGGGATGATGGATATAAAGCAAATGTAAGGAGGGATGATGGATATAAAGCAAATGTAAGGAGGATGATGGATATAAAGCAAATGTAAGGAGGGATGATGGATATAAAGCAAATGTAAGGAGGGATGATGGATATAAAGCAAATGTAAGGAGGATGATGGATATAAACAAGTGTAAGGAGGGATGATGGATATAAAGCAAGTGTAAGGAGGGATGATGGATATAAAGCAAGTGTAAGGAGGGATGATGGATATAAAGCAAATGTAAGGAGGATGATGGATATAAAGCAAATGTAAGGAGGGATGATGGATATAAAGCAAATGCAAGGAGGGATGATGGATATAAAGCAAATGTAAGGAGGGATGATGGATATAAAGCAAATGTAAGGAGGGATAATGGATATAAAGCAAGTATAAGGAGGGATGATGGATATAAAGCAAATGTAAGGAGGGATGATGGATATAAAGCAAATGTAAGGAGGGATGATGGATATAAAGCAAATGTAAGGAGGGATGATGGATAAAAAGCAAATGTAAGGAGGGATGATGGATATAAAGCAAATGTAAGGAGGGATGATGGATATAAAGCAAATGTAAGGAGGGATGATGGATATAAAGCAAATGTAAGGAGGATGATGGATATAAAGCAAATGTAAGGAGGGATGATGGATATAAAGCAAATGTAAGGAGGGATGATGGATATAAAGCAAATGTAAGGAGGGATGATGGATATAAAGCAAATGTAAGGAGGGATGATGGATATAAAGCAAATGTAAGGAGGGATGATGGATATAAAGCAAATGTAAGGAGGATGATGGATATAAAGCAAATGTAAGGAGGGATGATGGATATAAAGCAAATGTAAGGAGGGATGATGGATATAAAGCAAATGTAAGGAGGGATGATGGATATAAAAGCAAATGTAAGGAGGGATGATGGATATAAAGCAAATGTAAGGAGGATGATGGATATAAAGCAAATGTAAGGAGGGATGATGGATATAAAGCAAATGTAAGGAGGATGATGGATATAAAGCAAATGTAAGGAGGGATGATGGATATAAAGCAAATGTAAGGAGGATGATGGATATAAAGCAAATGTAAGGAGGGATGATGGATATAAAGCAAATGTAAGGAGGGATGATGGATATAAAGCAAATGTAAGGAGGGATGATGGATATAAAGCAAATGTAAGGAGGGATGATGGATATAAAGCAAATGTAAGGAGGGATGATGGATATAAAAGCAAATGTAAGGAGGATGATGGATATAAAGCAAATGTAAGGAGGGATGATGGATATAAAGCAAATGTAAGGAGGGATGATGGATATAAAGCAAATGTAAGGAGGATGATGGATATAAAGCAAATGTAAGGAGGGATGATGGATATAAAGCAAATGTAAGGAGGATGATGGATATAAAGCAAATGTAAGGAGGGATGATGGATATAAAGCAAATGTAAGGAGGGATGATGGATATAAAGCAAATGTAAGGAGGATGATGGATATAAAGCAAATGTAAGGAGGATGATGGATATAAAGCAAATGTAAGGAGGGATGATGGATATAAAGCAAATGTAAGGAGGGATGATGGATATAAAGCAAATGTAAGGAGGGATGATGGATATAAAGCAAAAGCAAGTGTAAGGAGGATGATGGATATAAAGCAAATGTAAGGAGGGATGATGGATATAAAGCAAATGTAAGGAGGATGATGGATATAAAGCAAATGTAAGGAGGATGATGGATATAAAGCAAATGTAAGGAGGGATGATGGATATAAAGCAAATGTAAGGAGGATGATGGATATAAAGCAAATGTAAGGAGGGATGATGGATATAAAGCAAATGTAAGGAGGGATGATGGATATAAAGCAAATGTAAGGAGGATGATGGATATAAAGCAAATGTAAGGAGGATGATGGATATAAAGCAAGTGTAAGGAGGGATGATGGATATAAAGCAAATGTAAGGAGGGATGATGGATATAAAGCAAATGTAAGGGATGATGGATATAAAGCAAATGTAAGGAGGGATGATGGATATAAAGCAAATGTAAGGAGGGATGATGGATATAAAGCAAATGTAAGGAGGGATGATGGATATAAAGCAAATGTAAGGAGGGATGATGGATATAAAGCAAATGTAAGGAGGGATGATGGATATAAAAGCAAATGTAAGAGGGATGATGGATATAAAGCAAATGTAAGGAGGATGATGGATATAAAGCAAGTGTAAGGAGGGATGATGGATATAAAGCAAATGTAAGGAGGGATGATGGATATAAAGCAAATGTAAGGAGGGATGATGGATATAAAGCAAATGTAAGGAGGGATGATGGATATAAAGCAAATAAGGAGGGATAATGGATATAAAGCAACTATAAAGAGGGATGATGGATATAAAGCAAATGTAAGGAGGGATGATGGATTTAAAGCAAATGTAAGGAGGGATGATGGATACAAAGCAAATGTAAGGAGGATGATGGATATAAAGCAAATGTAAGGAGGATGATGGATATAAAGCAAATGTAAGGAGGATGATGGATATAAAGCAAATGTAAGGAGGGATGATGGATATAAAGCAAATGTAAGGAGGATGATGGATATAAAGCAAATGTAAGGAGGATGATGGATATAAAGCAAATGTAAGGAGGGATGATGGATATAAAGCAAATGTAAGGAGGGATGATGGATATAAAGCAAATGTAAGGAGGATGATGGATATAAAGCAAATGTAAGGAGGATGATGGATATAAAGCAAATGTAAGGAGGATGATGGATATAAAGCAAATGTAAGGAGGGATGATGGATATAAAGCAAATGTAAGGAGGATGATGGATATAAAGCAAATGTAAGGAGGGATGATGGATATAAAGCAAATGTAAGGAGGGATGATGGATATAAAGCAAATGTAAGGAGGGATGATGGATATAAAGCAAATGTAAGGAGGGATGATGGATATAAAGCAAATGTAAGGAGGGATGATGGATATAAAGCAAATGTAAGGAGGGATGATGGATATAAAGCAAATGCAAGGAGGGATGATGGATATAAAGCAAATGTAAGGAGGATGATGGATATAAAGCAAATGTAAGGAGGGATGATGGATATAAAGCAAATGTAAGGAGGGATGATGGATATAAAGCAAATGTAAGGAGGGATGATGGATATAAAGCAAATGTAAGGAGGGATGATGGATATAAAGCAAATGTAAGGAGGGATGATGGATATAAATCAAATGTAAGGAGGGATGTTAGATATAAAAGCAAATGTAAGGAGGGATGATGGATATAAAGCAAATGTAAGAGGGATGATGGATATAAAAGCAAATGTAAGGAGGGATGATGGATATAAAGCAAATGTAAGGAGGGATGATGGATATAAAGCAAGTATAAGGAGGGATGATGGATATAAAGCAAATGTAAGGAGGGATGATGGATATAAAGCAAATGTAAGGAGGGATGATGGATATAAAGCAAATGTTAGGAGGGATGGTGGATATAAAGCAAGTGTAAGGAGGGATGATGGATATAAAGCAAATGTAAGGAGTATGATGGATATAAAGCAAATATAAGGAGGATGATGGATATAAAGCAAATGTAAGGAGGATGATGGATATAAAGCAAATGTAAGGAGGGATGATGGATATAAAGCAAATGTAAGGAGGGATGATGGATATAAAGCAAATGTAAGGAGGCATGATGGATATAAAGCAAATATAAGGAGGGATGATGGATATAAAGCAAATGTAAGGAGGGATGATGGATATAAAGCAAATGTAAGGAGGGATGATGGATATAAAGCAAATGTAAGGAGGGATGATGGATATAAAGCAAATGTAAGGAGGGATGATGGATAGAAAGCAAATGTAAGGAGGGATGATGGATATAAAGCAAGTGTAAGGAGGGATGATGGATATAAAGCAAATGTAAGGAGGGATGATGGATATAAAGCAAATGTAAGGAGGGATGATGGATATAAAGTAAATGTAAGGAGGGATGAAAGATAAAAACAAAATGTAAGGGGGTGATGGATATAAAGCAAGTGTAAGGAGGGGTGATGGATATAAAGCAAATGTAAGGAGGGATGATGGATATAAAACAAATGTAAGGAGGATGATGGATATAAAGCAAATGTAAGGAGGGATGATGGATATAAAGCAAATGTAAGGAGGGATGATGGATATAAAGCAAATGTAAGGAGGGATGATGGATATAAAGCAAATGTAAGGAGGATGATGGATATAAAGCAAATGTAAGGAGGATGATGGATATAAAGCAAATGTAAGGAGGGATGATGGATATAAAGCAAATGTAAGGAGGGATGATGGATATAAAGCAAATGTAAGGAGGGATGATGGATATAAAGCAAATGTAAGGAGGATGATGGATATAAAGCAAATGTAAGGAGGGATGATGGATATAAAGCAAATGTAAGGAGGGATGATGGATATAAAGCAAATGTAAGGAGGGATGATGGATATAAAGCAAATGTAAGGAGGATGATGGATATAAAGCAAATGTAAGGAGGGATGATGGATATAAAGCAAATGTAAGGAGGGATGATGGATATAAAGCAAGTGTAAGGAGGATGATGGATATAAAGCAAATGTAAGGAGGGATGATGGATATAAAGCAAATGTAAGGAGGGATGATGGATATAAAGCAAATGTAAGGAGGGATGATGGATATAAAGCAAATGTAAGGAGGGATGATGGATATAAAGCAAATGTAAGGAGGGATGATGGATATAAAGCAAATGTAAGGAGGGATGATGGATATAAAGCAAATGTAAGGAGGGATGATGGATAGAAAGCAAATGTAAGGAGGGATGATGGATATAAAGCAAATGTAAGGAGGGATGATGGATATAAAGCAAGAAAGCAAATGTAAGGAGGGATGATGGATATAAAGCAAATGTAAGGAGGGATGATGGATATAAAGCAAATGTAAGGAGGGATGATGGATATAAAGCAAATGTAAGGAGGGATGATGGATATAAAGCAAATGTATGGAGGGATGATGGATATAAAGCAAATGTAAGGAGGGTAGAAGGATAGAAAGCAAATGTAAGGAGGGATGATGGATATAAAGCAAATGTAAGGAGGATGATGGATATAAAGCAAATGTAAGGAGGGATGATGGATATAAAGCAAATGTAAGGAGGGATGATGGATATAAAGCAAATGTAAGGAGGATGATGGATATAAAAGCAAATGTAAGGAAGGATGATGGATATAAAGCAAATGTAAGGAGGGATGATGGATATAAAAAGTGTAAGGAGGGATGTTGGATATAAAGCAAATGTAAGGAGGGATGATGGATATAAAGCAAATGTAAGGAGGGATGATGGATATAAAGCAAGTGTAAGGAGGCATGATGGATATAAAGCAAATGTAAGGAGGGATGATGGATATAAAGCAAATGTAAGGAGGGATGATGGATATAAAGCAAATGTAAGGAGGGATGATGGATATAAAGCAAGTGTAAGGAGGGATGATGGATATAAAGCAAATGTAAGGAGGGATGATGGATATAAAGCAAATGTAAGGAGGGATGATGGATATAAAGCAAATGTAAGGAGGGATGATGGATATAAAGCAAATGTAAGGAGGGATGATGGATATAAAGCAAGTGTAAGGAGGCATGATGGATATAAAGCAAATGTAAGGAGGGATGATGGATATAAAAGCAAATGTAAGGAGGGATGATGGATATAAAGCAAATGTAATGAGGGATGATGGATATAAAGCAAATGTAAGGAGGGATGATGGATATAAAGCAAATGTAAGGAGGGATGATGGATATAAAGCAAGTGTAAGGAGGATGATGGATATAAAGCAAATGTAAGGAGGGATGATGGATATAAAGCAAATGTAAGGAGGGATGATGGATATAAAGCAAATGTAAGGAGGGATGATGGATATAAAGCAAATGTAAGGAGGGATGATGGATATAAAGCAAATGTAAGGAGTGATGATGGATATAAAGCAAATGTAAGGAGGGATGATGGATATAAAGCAAATGTAAGGAGGATGATGGATATAAAGCAAATGTAAGGAGGCATGATGGATATAAAGCAAATGTAAGGAGGGATGATGGATATAAAGCAAATGTAAGGAGGGATAATGGATATAAAGCAAGTATAAGGAGGGATGATGGATATAAAGCAAATGTAAGGAGGGATGATGGATATAAAGCAAATGTAAGGAGGCATGATGGATATAAAGCAAATGTAAGGAAGGATGATGGATATAAAGCAAAGGTAAGGAGGGATGATGGATATAAAGCAAATCTAAGGAGTGATGATGGATATAAAGCAAATGTAAGGAGGGATGATGGATATAAAGCAAATGTAAGGAGGGATGATGGATATAAAGCAAATGTAAGGAGGGATGATGGGTATAAAGCAAATGTAAGGAGGGATAATGGATATAAAGCAACTATAAAGAGGGATGATGGATATAAAGCAAATGTAAGGAGGGATGATGGATTTAAAGCAAATGTAAGGAGGCATGATGGATATAAAGCAAATGTAAGGAGGGATGATGGATATAAAGCAAATGTAAGGAGGGATGATGGATATAAAGCAAATGTAAGGAGGGATGGTGGATATAAAGCAAGTGTAAGGAGGGATGATGGATATAAAGCAAATGTAAGGAGGATGATGGATATAAAGCAAATGTAAGGAGGGATGATGGATATAAAGCAAATGCAAGGAGGGATGATGGATATAAAAGCAAATGTAAGGAAGGATGATGGATATAAAGCAAAGGTAAGGAGGGATGATGGATATAAAGCAAGTGTAAGGAGGGATGATGGATATAAAGCAAGTGTAAGGAGGGATGATGGATATAAAGCAAGTGTAAGGAGGGATGATGGATATAAAGCAAGTGTAAGGAGGGATGATGGATATAAAGCAAATGTAAGGAGGGATGATGGATATAAAGCAAATGTAAGGAGGGATGATGGATATAAAGCAAATGTAAGGAGGGATGATGGATATAAAGCAAGTGTAAGGAGGGATGATGGATATAAAGCAAATGTTAGGAAGGATGATGGATATAAAGCAAATGTAAGGGGGGTGGTGGATATAAAGCAAGTGTAAGGAGGGATGATGGATATAAATCAAATGTAAGGAGGGATGGTGGATATAAAGCAAGTGTAAGGAAAGATGATGGATATAAAGCAAATGTAATGAGGGATGATGGATATAAAGCAAATATAAGGGGAGTGATGGATATAAAGCACGTGTAAGGAGGGATGATGGATATAAAGCAAGTGTAAGGAGGGATGATGGATATAAAGCAAGTGTAAGGAGGGATGATGGATATAAAGCAAGTGTAAGGAGGCATGATGGATATAAAGCAAGTATAAGGAGGGATGATGGATATAAAGCAAATGTAAGGAGGGATGATGGATATAAAGCAAATGTAAGGAGGCATGATGGATATAAAGCAAATGTAAGGAGGGATGATGGATATAAAGCAAGTGTAAGGAGGGGTGATGGATATAAAGCAAATATAAGGAGGGATGATGGGTATAAACCAAATGTAAGAGAGATGATGGATATAAAGCAAATGTAAGGAGGGATGATGGATATAAAGCAAGTGTAAGGAGGCATGATGGATATAAAGCAAATATAAGAGGGATGATGGATATAAAGCAAGTGTAAGGGGGATGATGGATATAAAGCAAATGTAAGGAGGGATGATGGATATAAAGCAAGTGTAAGGAGGGATGATGGATATAAAGCAAGTGTAAGGAGGGATGATGGATATAAAGCAAATGTAAGGAGGGATGATGGATATAAAGCAAGTATAAGGAGGGATGATGGATATAAAGCAAATGTAAGGAGGGATGATGGATATAAAGCAAGTGTAAGGAGGGATGATGGATGTAAAGCAAGTATAAGGAGGGATGATGGATATAAAGCAAATGTAAGGAGGGATGATGGATATAAAGCAAATGTAAGGAGGGATGATGGATATAAAGCAAATGTAAGGAGGGATGATGGATATAAAGCAAATGTAAGGAGGGATGATGGATATAAAGCAAATGTAAGGAGGGATGATGGATAGAAAGCAAATGTAAGGGGGTGATGGATATAAAGCAAGTGTGAGGAGGGATGATGGATATAAAGCAAATGTAAGGAGGGATGATGGATATAAAGCAAATGTAAGGAGGCATGATGGATATAAAGCAAGTATAAGGAGGGATGATGGATATAAAGCAAATGTAAGGAGGGATGATGGATATAAAGCAAGTATAAGGAGGGATGATAGATATAAAGTAAATGTAAGGAGGGATGATGGATATAAAGCAAATGTAAGGAGGCATGATGGATATAAAGCAAATGTAAGGAGGGATGATGGATATAAAGCAAATGTAAGGAGGGATAATGGATATAAAGCAAGTATAAGGAGGGATGATGGATATAAAGCAAATGTAAGGAGGGATGATGGATATAAAGCAAATGTAAGGAGGCATGATGGATATAAAGCAAATGTAAGGAGGGATGATGGATATAAAGCAAATGTAAGGAGGGATGGTGGATATAAAGCAAGTGTAAGGAGTGATGATGGATATAAAGCAAATGTAAGGAGGGATTATGGATATAAAGCAAATATAAGGGGAGTGATGGATATAAACAAGTGTAAGGAGGGATGATGGATATAAAGCAAGTGTAAGGAGGGATGATGGATATAAAGCAAATGTAAGGAGGCATGATGGATGTAAAGCAAGTATAAGGAGGGATGATGGATATCAAGCAAATGTAAGGAGGGATAATGGATATAAAGCAAGTATAAGGAGGGATGATGGATATAAAGCAAATGTAAGGAGGGATGATGGATATAAAGCAAATGTAAGGAGGCATGATGGATATAAAGCAAATGTAAGGAGGCATGATGGATATAAAGCAAATGTAAGGAGGGATGATGGATATAAAGCAAGTGTAAGGAGGGATGATGGATATAAAGCAAATGTAAGGAGGGATGATGGGAATAAAGCAAATGTAAGAGGGATGATGGATATAAAGCAAATCTAAGGAGGCATGATGGATAAGCAAGTATAAGGAGGGATGATGGATATAAAGCAAATGTAAGGAGGGATGATGGATATAAAGCAAGTATAAGGAGGGATGATGGATATAAAGCAAATGTAAGGAGGGATGATGGATATAAAGCAAATGTAAGGAGGCATGATGGATATAAAGCAAATGTAAGGAGGGATGATGGATATAAAGCAAATGTAAGGAGGCATGATGGATATAAAGCAAATGTAAGAAGGGATGATGGATATAAAGCAAGTGTAAGGAGGGATGATGGATATAAAGCAAACGTAAGGAGGGATGTTGGGTATAAAGCAAATGTAAGGAGGGATGATGGATATAAATCAAATGTAAGGAGGGATGATGGATATAAAGCAAGTGTAAGGAGGCATGATGGATATAAAGCAAGTGTAAGGAGGGATGATGGATATAAAGCAAGTGTAAGGGGCGATGATGGATATAAAGCAAGTGTAAGGAGGGATGATGGATATAAAGCAAGTGTAAGGAGGGATGATGGATATAAAGCAAATGTAAGGAGGGATGATGGATATAAAGCAAATGTAAGGAGGGATGATGGATATAAATCAAATGTAAGGAGGGATGGTGGATATAAAGCAAGTGTAAGGAGAGATGATGGATATAAAGCAAATGTTAGGAGGGATGATGGATATAAAGCAAATGTAAGGGGGGTGATGGATATAAAGCAAGTGTAAGGAGGGATGATGGATATAAAGCAAGTGTAAGGAGGGATGATGGATATAAAGCAAGTGTAAGGAGGGATGATGGATATAAAGCAAATGTAAGGAGGCATGATGGATATAAAGCAAATATAAGGAGGGATGATGGATATAAAGCAAATGTAAGGAGGGATGATGGATATAAAGCAAATGTAAGGAGGGATGATGGATATAAAGCAAATGTAAGGAGGGATGATGGATATAAAGCAAGTGTAAGGAGGCATGATGGATATAAAGCAAATGTAAGGAGGGATGATGGATATAAAGCAAATGTAAGGAGGGATGATGGATATAAATCAAATGTAAGGAGGGATGGTGGATATAAAGCAAGTGTAAGGAGGGATGGTGGATATAAAGTAAATGTAAGGAGTCATGATGGATATAAAGCAAATGTAAGGAGGGATGATGGATATAAACAAATGTAAGGAGGGATGATGGATATAAAGCAAATGTAAGGAGGGATGATGGATATAAAGCAAATGTAAGAGGGATGATGGATATAAAGCCAATGTAAGGAGGGATGATGGATATAAAGCAAATGTAAGGAGGGATGATGGATATAAAGCAAGTGTAAGGAGGCATGATGGATATAAAGCAAATGTAAGGAGGGATGATGGATATAAAGCAAATGTAAGGAGGGATGATGGATATAAATCAAATGTATGGAGGGATGGTGGATATAAAGCAAGTGTAAGGAGGGATGATGGATATAAAGAAAATGTAAGGAGTCATGATGGATATAAAGCAAATGTAAGGATGGATGATGGATATAAAGCAAATGTAAGGAGGGATGATGGATATAAAGCAAATGTAAGAGGGATGATGGATATAAAGCAAATGTAAGTTGCGATGATGGATATAAAGCAAATGTAAGGCGGCATGATGGATATAAAGCAAATGTAAGGGGGGATGATGGATATAAAGCAAATTTAAGGGGGGATGATGGATATAAAGCAAGTGTAAGGAGGGATGATGGATATAAAGCAAATGTAAGGAGGGATGATGGATATAAAGCAAATGTAAGAAGGGATGGTGGCTATACTAGGTAGAAATTTCATTTTTAATAGTAAGGCAGTGGTGTTCAAAATTTGCTTGAGATGCAAACAAACTGCATATTTTATTGATAGAAAAGTGTATTATGGCAGTGTTTTAGAGTTATTGATGTGAGCGTATTCATGTTTAGGAAGAAGTGCATTCATTTCAACTACCCATCCAGATTCTGGAGATGGCAAGTTTGGAATTAAACAACATGTTTAAGCTGATTTAAGGTATTGTCTAACTTGGACAGGATGTTTGAAAGGCAATGAGTAGTCAAGGGAAAAGACTGGGTATTTTGCAACTGTACTTGTTTAATTAGGGCTTTAAGAAGATGCCAGACATGTAGACCCCATTTTTTTAACCTTTAAGTTGATCAAACAGCTTACATACTTGATTTTTAAATTATGAACCCCCATTGCCAAGTGTTAACAGAGTCTCCAAGTGGTTTTAGAATGCTTTACTAGTGCTTTCAGCTCAGAGCAGTAAAATATCATCTACATATGTGGTTAGAGTCCAGTGGGAGGAATGTAGTAATGTCAATACATGAGGGAAATAAAACTGATCCCTAAAAATGAGTCCTGTAGTACACCACTGTCAGATAAGGTGCTACATAAAAGACTACTGAATGATCTGTCCTTGAACTATGCTATGATCCATTACTTTAAAACATGGCTTACATTTCAAATAGATGTAGCTAACAGTTTCTGGTTATGTCACAGATAACTGTTAGATGACTGTAACTGTTATGGAACCCATGCTGGATTTCAGTTAGAAGACCTTGTATATTTACATGATGTAGTGGTTTCTCAAAGATGATTTACCACAAATGTTTGCAAAGATGTAGAAGTCAGTTAATGGTATGCCATCTTATGGGGCTGATAGGAAGCTATTTCAGGAGTGGAACTATAACAGCACATTCATGTGTGAGGGATATATTCTAAAAATGAGCAAGGTCTTTGGTCATTTATGGTGTTTAAAATAAAAATGGTACTAATAACCGATGTGTTTCACCGAAACCACAACTAACCGAAGAGCCCTATTGTCGAAAAACTGCTGTTAATGCTGAAAATGTCGACAATGACATTTTACGGTATTAACAACAATGCCATCCTTGCCGTAACATCCTAATCCTTACACCTAACATCCCGTTTAAGCAGGGGGGCAAGCCCCCCTGCACCCCCACACCCCCCAGCTTAATATTCCAACTCTGACATTGCACTACAGTGAGGAAAGGGATGTATTTCCCTAATCGCACTGTACCATGATCCCTTTACATGAGTGAATGTTATATTTGCGAATGCACAGTCCATTCACAAATAGGACGTTCGCTCATGTAACCTGCACACATATGAAGTATTCGAACATCTGTTGTACGAATACTTCATAGCCACGCAATTGCATGGCGACATTTCAATAGTAAACCCATTTATGGAGCTATGATTCTGACAAAGCTTGTGTTGAAGCTCTGGAGTTCCAAGTTTGCTGTATTTTCCTTATTATGTTTGTAGAGACAGCTTTAATGTAGGCGGTCGGGGTGTTGTGTATTATGGGAGAGAGGGGAGACTGAAAGGGCCATGTGATAGTGATCTGAAATGTGAAACCTAATTAGGAAAGGGTACTAATGAGATGTAGGTCTTTATTTTATTACTTAGGGTGTTATTATGTGTGGTTAATGTGGATAAACTAGAAGTAGTTAAACATGTTAATATTTAAATAGTTCTTCAAAAGTCTTTAAGTTGAGAGGCCATGATGATTTAGCATTATTAGCGTTGATTCTGTATTGTCTGCATTGGAGAAGACAATTTTGGTAATTTTCTAATTTTTGGAGGCTTTCTAGGGGTATACTTCAGCTTGTGCTTGTATTTGTTCATCAGATCACAAAATCTTTTAAGGAAGATTTCTCTTTGTTTTTTTTAATAAAGAAGTTTTGATTTCTAAACAAGTTATAATTGATTGATTATTCTGAAGTCTCAGTTGAGCTTGTCTAGAGTGCATTCTTTTTTCCTGATTTTTTAGGATTTTCAGCCAGCATTTTTGTTGCTCACAAGTACCAGTTTTCTCTGTAATCAATATAAATAATTGGTGTATTATTTAATCATCACTTCTGAGAACAACTTAAAAAGTGCATGCTAGTTGTAAAGTGAATCTGAAGATGTCTGGATTTGGGAAGCTGTGTAATTACAATGACAAAGTGATAGGTTCAGAGCCAAAATGGTGGTTGTGTGAAAGTTTGCATTGTCGTTCTAGAAATATTGTGGTAGCTTCAGGTCCTTTACTACACACACTTTCTGTACCAATGGACTCGGTCCTTTCTAAGAAGGTATACCACCTTTGACTGTGCAGAGATTACATTAATTTTCTCAGCCCCAGAATCTTGCTGAGGGGGACATATGCTGCCCTTTACTGTTTCCAGTCCCCACCTTAATCATTTAAACTGTACTTTGCTTATATTCATAGCTTGATACTAAAAACAAAATATCCATTTCTTGTGCATGCATGCAACAATGCTTGACTGTGAAGAAAGAGAAGACACAAATAGTGACCTCAGAAATGTATTTAATCTTGTTGTTGTCGGACACATACAGTGTCAGCACTGACAGTTTAAATATATGATTATGTTACTGCCACCTGCTTTTCAACAAACATGCCCCAGCCATGTGCTAAACCAAGTCCCAGGTTATGAGAAGTAAGTGTACGCAGTACTGGACTTTAGAGTAGGAGATGACTTGGCATGTCTTTGAGTAATGGCCAATTTCTCTGAAGAAGAATGTGCCACACTTGCGTGTCACAGCCAGTTAATAGGCATGTGGTCTTGGAGGCCAGTGATGAACCTAGCCATGTTTCCAAACTGCCCCAGAGCACTGTCTGGTTAATTGACATATTCAGAGTCTCAGTGCAGGTAATTGTAGGCTGAAGGAATCAAACCCTGCACTACAGGAAGCAACTATTTAACAGTTCATATTCTTAATCCTAGTCACTGTCATATTGCTAAGACTTTAGTTACAGACTTAGTTGCAAAACCAGGTATGAAATGGGCCTACTAGGTAAACTAGTAAAAAAATACTGTCTAATAGTTTTGGCTGGGCTTTGAGCCTGGAAGGGAGGAAGGTTAGAACAGGAGAACAGGATGTGGAGGAGGTAGAACACTGCCATCTGCATCAATCTCCAAACATATAACAAACTAACATACTACAAATAAAATGTCTTGAAGATGAAATTTTTAAGGAACATTGTACAAGCATGCCATTTGAGTGTGACATAAAATGGTATGGCACTGTCTGTATGATGCTAAGGAATAATTGTGTTTATGTAGGGTAGTTCAGGTCATGCAGGTAAAAGAGTCAACAAGCAACATCATGGGTGATGGCAGTTCGTGATGGGGATGGACAAGTTCAGTATCTTGTTGAAAAAACAATTATAAATTAGAGTAACTTTGGGAGAACATGATACCTTTGCAAATAAAATTAATGACTGTAGTGGTGACCTGAAATAAAACAGAAATAAACAGAATATGCTACACTGTTTTCCCAAAATATAGAAAAAGAATAGAATACAAAGGATTAATCCAGATAAAATCACTTTAGCTAGCAGATCTAGAAAACACACTCTCGCGCTCTCTCTCTGATACCCTCCTCGTGGGAGGAATAAAGATGCCTTGTTGAATTTCAAGTAATTTATTCAGTTAAGTAGGAAGACAAATGAGTGTTTTTGTCTTAGAATAAGCTACTTGACTGGATAGCTGGACATAGATTGGCAAGAGAGCAGTCAGGGCTTTTATTTTTCTATGCCATGAAGTTTGAATGAGTGAGTAATTCAAAAGTTAATAAACTTAAGTTAATGTAAATATCAAAATAAACCTGTATCAGATAAAGGTGCAAAACAACTCAGCTTACTTTGAACCTCCTTAATGTAATCCACTGATATGTTGACACTCAGTTACATTGATACTAAATGCATAAAAATGTTTAACAGCCCTTTTGCTACAATAAGTGCACAGACAGACCAGCATAATATTTTGCTAACCATGTCCAAAAATGTACATTTTGATGGCAGGCAAGGAATGCTTAGCCCTCCTAGTGTGCCCATTTACTCACTATCTAAGCAAGCTGCATATACATCTGAATCAACACATATACAAATTACACAAACAGCTTTATATCTGTACCATGAATTCCTGAACTCCTCCACCATTTTGAAACAACGGCTATTCCAGCTATCAATTCTACTATTCTCTCTTATTGTCTGTGAAAGAAGGTACTTCCTCACATTTCCTCTGATCTGTTCACTCACTATCTTCAAATTATGTTCTGTTTTTTTCTGAAACCTTACATACACTCATGAAACATGCACACACACACACACACACACACACACACACACACACACACACACACACACACACACACACACACACACATACACACACACACACGCACACATGATTAGCTTACAAATTTATGAGGAAACCTACAGTAAACTCTCAGTTAACTGGCACCCATGGAGATTGGTAGATGCTGGATAACTGTAGTTTCTGGTTGCTTGAGAGTTACTATTAAAAACAGGCCCGACTAATATTGCACCCTATACTATTTGTTTGGTTTTACTTGTTCTTAGGTTGGGGAGTGAGGGAATTTATTCCTAGCTTCCTTTTTAAAACTCTAAAACACTAAAAATGTAAGGTATGTTCTGCTCGGGGGGGGGGGGGCAGAAAGTGTGACACATGAAAATTGCACAGTATTTCTTTGATTTTTTTTTTTTCTGGTTGCTTGAGCTCCAGTTAACTGAGAGCTTACTGTATTAAGTTATTTACAACAAACTCCCCACTCCTGCTAAATACTGAAACTGTGAGGTGAGGTAAGTGGCATTTTTCTCCTTTCTTCATGGTGTGATAGCTGGAGTAATGTTATAAAAGTTATGGATTGTGTGGGCCATTATGCTGAATGCAACTTTCTCATTTATAAATATAATCAATTTATTGTTTTGGTTCTTAGTCGTTATGATGAGCTCATAGTCGATAAATCATTAGAAAACTGATTCTATGAATCTCCCCAAGTTCTTCTGGTATGTAGTCCATGAGAACTGCTGAATACTTAATAAAAGACTCTTGTGGAGGAACTGGTAATCCTCACTTAGTGCAGTAAAGGTGGAACTGGTAATGCTCACTTAGTGCAGTAAAGGTGGAACTGGTAATGCTCACTTAGAACAGTAAAGGTGGAACTAATGTTCACTTAGTACAGTAAAGGTGGAACTGGTAATGTTCACTTAGTACAGTAAAGGTGGAACTGGCAATGCTCACTTAGTACAGTAACGGTGGAACTGATAATGTTCACTTAGTGCAGTAAAGGTGGAACTGGTAATGCTCACTTAGAACAGTAAAGGTGGAACTAATGTTCACTTAGTACAGTAAAGGTGGAACTGGTAATGTTCACTTAGTACAGTAAAGGTGGAACTGGTAATGTTCACTTAGTACAGTAACAGTGGAACTGATAATGTTCACTTAGTACAGTAAAGGTGGAACTGGTAATGCTCACTTAGTACAGTAACGGTGGAACTGATAATGTTCACTTAGTACAGTAAAGGTGGAACTGGTAATGTTCACTTGGTTCAGTAAGGTGGAACTGCTAATGTTCACTTAGTACAGTAAAGGTGGAACTGGTAATGCTCACTTAGTACAGTAACAGTGGAACTGATAATGTTCACTTAGTACAGTAAAGGTGGAACTGACAATGTTCACTTAGTACAGTAAAGGTGGAACTGGTAATGTTCACTTAGTACAGTAAAGGTGGAACTGGTAATGTTCACTTAGTACAGTAACGGTGGAACTGATAATGTTCACTTAGTACAGTAAAGGTGGAACTGGTAATCCTCACTTAGTACAGAAAAGGTGGAACTGGTAATGTTCACTTAGTACAGTAAAGGTGGAACTGACAATGTTCACTTAGTACAGTAAAGGTGGAACTGGTAATGTTCACTTGGTTCAGTAAGGTGGAACTGCTAATGTTCACTTAGTACAGTAAAAGTGGAACTGCTAATGTTCACTTAGTACAGTAAAGGTACTGGTAATGCTCACTTAGTACAGTAACAGTGGAACTGATAATGTTCACTTAGTACAGTAAAGGTGGAACTGGTAATGTTCACTTAGTACAGTAACGGTGGAACTGATAATGTTCACTTAGTACAGTAAAGGTGGAACTGGTAATCCTCACTTAGTACAGAAAAGGTGAAACTGGTAATGTTCACTTAGTACAGTAAAGGTGGAACTGACAATGTTCACTTAGTACAGTAAAGATGGAACTGGTAATGTTCACTTGGTTCAGTAAGGTGGAACTGCTAATGTTCACTTAGTACAGTAAAAGTGGAACTGCTAATGTTCACTTAGTACAGTAAAGGTACTGGTAATGTTCACTTAATACAGTAAAGGTGGAACTGCTAATGTTCACTTAGTACAGTAAAAGTGGAACTGCTAATGTTCACTTAGTACAGTAAAGGTACTGGTAATGTTCACTTAGTACAGTAAAGGTGGAACTGGTAATGTTCACTTAGTACAGTAAAGGTGGAACTGGTAATGTTCACAGTACAGTAACGGTGGAACTGACAATGTTCACTTAGTACAGTAAAGGTGGAACTGCTAATGTTCACTTAGTACAGTAAAAGTGGAACTGCTAATGTTCACTTAGTACAGTAAAGCTGGAACTGGTAATGCTCACTTAGAACAGTAAAGATAGAACTGGTAATGTTCACTTAGTACAGTAAAGGTGGAACTGGTAATGTTCACTTAGTACAGTAAAGGTGGAACTGGTAATGTTCACAGTACAGTAACGGTGGAACTGACAATGTTCACTTAGTACAGTAAAGGTGGAACTGCTAATGTTCACTTAGTACAGTAAAAGTGGAACTGCTAATGTTCACTTAGTACAGTAAAGGTGGAACTGGTAATGCTCACTTAGAACAGTAAAGATAGAACTGGTAATGTTCACTTAGTACAGTAAAGGTGGAACTGATAATGTTCACTTAGTACAGTAAAGGTACTGGTAATGTTCACTTAGTACAGTAAAGGTGGAACTGGTAATGCTCACTTAGAACAGTAAAGATAGAACTGGTAATGCTCACTTAGTACAGTAAAGGTGGAACTAATGTTCACTTAGTACAGTAAAGGTGGAACTGATAATGTTCACTTAGTACAGTAAATGTGAACTGATAATGTTCACTTAGTACAATAAAGACAGAACTGGTAATTCTCACTTAGTACAGTAAAGGTGGAACTGGTAATTCTCACTAAGTACAGTAAAGGTGGAACTGGTAATGTTCACTTAGTACAGTAAAGGTGGAACTGGTAATGTTCACTTAGTACAGTAAAGACAGAACTGGTAATTCTCACTTAGTACAGTAAAGGTGGAACTGGTAATTCTCACTAAGTACAGTAAAGGTGGAACTGGTAATGTTCACTTAGTACAGTAAAGGTGGAACTGCTAATGTTCACTTAGTACAGTAAAGGTACTGGTAATGTTCACTTAGTAAAGTAATGGTGGAAATGATAATGTTTACCTAGTACAGTAAAGGTGGAACTGGTAATGCTCAGTACAGTAAATGTGAACTGATAATGTTCACTTAGTACAATAAAGACAGAACTGGTAATTCTCACTTAGTACAGTAAAGGTGGAACTGGTAATTCTCACTTAGTACAGTAAAGGTGGAACTGGTAATGTTCACTTAGTACAGTAAAGGTGGAACTGGTAATTCTCAGTACAGTAAACGTGGAACTGGTAATGTTCACTTAGTACAGTAAACATGGATCTGGGAATTCTCACTTAGAGTAGTAAAGGTGGAGCTGGTAATGCTCACTTAGATCAGTAAAGGTGGAACTGATAACTCTCACTTTAACATTAGATAGTTCTGAGATTGCTGAAAAATTAGCAGATGTTCTCAAGAAAATGTTCTAAATTTTCTCAGTATAAAATTCAGAGATGTGGGGAAAAAATTAGTTATATACTCAGTATAACTCTGCATTTGCGTTGTCTGTTTTCATCCTTCCTCAGCTGATCGGTCTCTGATATGCCCATGGATCAGTCCTCGGCCACTTGATAGATGTTAGGCTCTGTAGCTCGAGCTTCTCCCCTTACCCATAATCCCCCAACTATTCTTGAGATACCTCAGATCAAGTTTGCGCTCTGTATAGTTAATCACAATATAAAAATGAAAAAAGCAGTGAGTAGTAACCTCTGAGTTAAAGTACACAGAGGGTGAAAAAGTGAGAAGCAGGAGAAGAATCAGAGCTCACACAACAGAAACGAATCAGGAATATCATTCAGGTCATACCAGGATCCAAACAATAAGGGAAGGGGAATGATGGGTAGAAAGTTGGGGAAAGATGAAAACAGACAACAGAGATGCAGAGTTATGGTCAGTACATAACTATAATATCCAATGTTGTCTTTTTCGTCAGTTGCTCAGCTGATGGGACAAAGTCCTCAGCTAGAGTAATCTTGGGTGATCCTCAAGAAAGGATATTCCAGAGTACCGCTGAGCCAAAGGCTGCCATAATTCTGGATAAAGTGTTCAGTTTGTAATGAGCTATAAAGGTATGAGCACTGGACCATGTAGCAGCTGCAAAAATGTCATCTATAGAATGCAATCAGTGAGCCATTTGGCTAGTCATGTTTGTCACTGCTGTTCCTAATTTGACTTTGGAGAAAGATACAAATGGCTGTTCTGATTTCCTTAAGTATTTAGTTCTGTGAATGTAAATCTGGGCTGTCTATAAACATCCAGTAAATGAACCATGTATTCTCCCTTACTGGAGAATTTGGGAAAGAAGACTGGTAGATTAACTGACTGGTTGAGATTAGCTACTAACACCTCTTTAGGTAGAAAGGAGGAATTAGTCCAAAGTGAAACCCTGTCCTTGTGTGAAAAATTAGATAGGGTGACTGAGAAGAAAGTGCTTGGAGTTCAGATACCTATCTAGGCAAGGTAATGGCAACTAGAAAAACAGTTTTCCAGGACAAAAATGTTAACTCTGTCCTTGTTGAGGGTTCAAAGGAGGGCTGAGTAAGGGCTTGAAGATTTAGTGTAAGATCCCATGGAGGCACAAGATCCTTAATTGGAGAACGAAGCAGTGAGGCACCTTTAAGAAAAGCTTTGCACAATTTTAAGGAAGCTAAGGATGAATGATTTATGCTCAGTTGAAAATCTCAAATGGCAGTCAATTGCACCTTGTTAGTCAAATAACACCATCACTAAAAATGGAGCCTAGGAAATAAACAATAGCTGTAATCAGTGTGGAAAGAGGTCAAATTGTCTCTGAAGGGACCAAGTAGAGAATCTTTACCATTTACATTTATAAAGTTTCCTGGTAGAGGCTTTTTGGGATGATATTAGAATGCATCAAAAAGGAGAGGAAAGCCTGGATCTTCTAGCCATCAATGGACGTGCAGAAACCATGTGGTCAGTTTGAGGGATAGCATGTCTTGTTGAGGCAGTTCAAACAGGTGAGAGAGAAGGTCCTGAACAGGATCCAGCACCCCAGGAGGGTGAAGTCGGTGAGGCCATAGAAAGGGGAACCATATTTGGCGAGGCCAAAATGGGGCAACGAGGATCACCTTGCTCTTCCACCAGAATGCTTTCTGAATAAACTTGGGGATGAGAGGAGTGGGATGAAAGGCATACAATAAACCATAAGGCCAAAGGAACTACAGCAACTCTTGGTGACTCTCCCTTTGGTGGGAACAGGGCAAAGTACCCAATGCGTTTAGCATTGAGGGAAGAGGCAAAGAGGTTGTATCCCAGTTGAACCCATTGGTGGAATATCATGTCTGACAATAACTGGTTTATAGATCACTCATGAGGGAGTAAAATAGACCTGCTCAGTTTGTCTGCTAGCATGTTGGTTTTCCCTGGAATATGCGTTACCAAGAGAAAGCGATCAGAAGAACTTGCCCACTGCCAAACTCTCATTTCCTTCCTGAAAAGTGGATACAATCCAAAATTGGTCTTAGGTCTCTGTTCTTTTCTGGCAATAAAAGAATCTTAAGTAAGTTCTGCAGCCTTGTTGGTTTGGTGAGACTGGTTGGATGACTCTCTTTTTCTAGCAGCTTTTGTATTTTTGTAGCTGCAGCTTCCTCTGACTAGGTGAAATGGGGATTCTTCTGTTGTGTTTTGCATGAAAATGTGAAAATAGTATGTAATAACCTCTGGATATAATATTCTTCACCCAAGAATCTTTGGCAATGACTACCCAGGCTTTTTCATGCAGGGATAGGCATCCCCTGAATGGCTCCAAAGTGCAGCAGTCGGGTAACAATTTAGGGATGCTGATAGGGCTTCACTGAGAAAGGACTTCTGAAGCCATGGTTTTGTACTCCATCTCTGCCATGAGGACAGTGTCTCCCATTAGAATTCTTTCCTCTGCAGCTAAGGGATCTTTATCCACAGGAGTCTTGGGAAGTACCTTCAACATTCTGAACCACAATTTCCTGCCACCTCTCTGGTTTCAGGAAAAAGGTCCTCTGAGGGGTTAGAAAAATGGATTCCCATGGCAATAACGGTCTTCCCATCTTCCTCGCTCTTGGAGAAAGAGTCTCTTTCACCTTAGAGTCAAATAAGGTGGATTCATCAAAGGGGGCATTCATGAATGAATACTTGAAGGGCTCCACAAAGTCACAGAGTTAAATGCAGGAATGCCATAATGGTTTATCCTGAGCCTGCTGCTCTAGTAGCTCCCTCTGAGGCCTGAGAGATGAATCTCATGGAAGCATTGGACAAGGACTGGAGGCTGGCCAGCTACAAATAAACTGTTTTCTTATTTGCCACAGACACGGACCCAGAAAGGGTATTGGAGAACTGTTTGATCAACTCTGTATGAAATCTGGTAATGTGTGCCAAATAAATAAGAGACTTGAGGGCAAAGGCCACTGACCCAAAGATATGCTTCCCAAATCTGTCCAACTCCCTAGATTCATATTAGATGGCAGGACAGTAGAACTCTGTTCCAGTAGCTGTTTCTCTGTGGCTGCTGCAACCACCATAGCATCCAGAGGGGACCATTGCTCCAATGAACCCTGTCTTTTAGTGCAACAAGATACTTGTCCAGGCTCCCTGGCATCTGCTGGGGGGACTACCCAAGTCATATCTGAGCTGGCCCAATAACCTCAAGGAACACTGACTACTCCAAATGAAACATCCTCAAGGGGTGATCTGCAGGACCCTTTACCTTCATCAAAGTCAGTGCCTTCAGTTAATGACTCTTGTGGAGAGTCTAGGTGCCTTGTTTTACATGTCCACTTCTGAGGGGTCTCTTCTATGGGAGGTTCCGGAGGGGACTCAGAAATGCCAGCAGTGTCCAGAATGAGGACAGTCCCAAGGCTTAATCTGATTGGCTGTCCTAATGGAGCAGGATAAAAAGACCCAGCTTCTGCAGCAGACAGCTGAGTGTAGGGTGGAAGCAACTGGGGTAATTTTGCCTTTTCTATCAATAGCTGAAGCCACAGGGGACCTCAGTCTCACCCACACTGGATCTGAAGAAGCCTGTGGGGGTCAAAAACTGATCCTCCTGTCTCTGTTCTCAAGGCATAGGTCAGAGCTGAGCTATCCAGTGCCTAAGCTCTGAGAAGAAGGGACGACTCCAAAAGCATTAGACTTGAATCCTAACTCACTGGATCTGGTGCTGATGCTAGAGCCCAAGATCCCTCCAGATCCAACAAGATCAGATAAATCTGGGTCAGAGAAAAAGCTCTTGAGTCAAAGAAAGGCAAGTCTTCGGATATGACATAAACAGATTTGGAAGTCTCAATTCCAAAAACTCCAAAACCAATGAACAAATCAGAGTAGGAGTTAAAGCCTGGGGTTGAGAGGTGTAGAGGCTCACTGGTCCAATGGGATACAGACCCTGTAAAATGCCCAAATGAAGAGAAATATTTTCATCATCCTATCAACATCTGCTTCTGACAGGCTCCTGGATGACCTGAAGGAAGACAACGTTGATGGTGGACAGGAAGCTCTTTGACGTGTGTGTTAAAGGAAGGGGGAATGAAGCCTCAAAGACACAGGTTTCTGGAGAAAACCTTGGTGACTTAGATCTGGATCTAGTTAGATCTGGATGAGAAGACAGATCAGAAAGTTTTGTTTTTGTCAGAGTCGAGCCCATGGAGGGGGTTGGAGTTTACAATTTAGATATTTTCTCAGGTGGAGCCAAGTCCAAAGAAAGTGAGGGAGGACAAAAGTCAGATGAACACTTCCTTGACACCCTGGGTCTTTCTGCTGTGTCCCCTGAGAATTTCTCAGAGAAAGATGGGGTTTCAGAGACAGAAGAAGCAGAGGATGGAAGAAGAACTTTCAGGATTAATTTATTCTTCCTCTTGACCAAGGCCCTGTTTTTGAAGCTGGAGCATATGTCGCAAGAAACATTAAAATGCCCTGGACTCAGTATACACATTATGAATGGCTGTCAGAATCTTTGACTTAATGTGCATAAACAAAACGCTTTTTAAAATCCATAGGTTTTTCTGCCATTGTTGAAAATGCAAGAAAATTCAAGAAAATACCAACAATGGTAATAACAATACCTAAATATAGGTAAGGAAGACAGAAATAAGGGAGAAATGCTAGCAATGGTAATACAAGATGTAGCACAAGGGTAGTGATAGAAAGGGCAAGGGCTTAGGGTCCAAATACCGACCCTAATGAGCAAACTATGAGGATATAAAAAGGGGAGGAGTGAAAAGGAAATTGACCTACTGGAAAAAGAAAAAAAAAATAGACAAGTATGGAGATAAAAAATGCACTTATCTAAGCTAAGTCACTCAAGCTAGCAGTGACCACATCTTATCACTGAAGCAGCAAATGGGATTTGTGGTATATCAAGAGAAGTTAGGGGATTATGGGTAAGGGGAGGAGCTCATGCTACAGAGCCTAAAGTCCACCAAGTAGCCGAGGATGGATCCGAGGTCAGATCTGAGACCCATCAGCAGAGGAACAGATGAAAAAGACAACATCAGATCATACATTTCACCCCTGCAGTAAATGCATTGTTATATTGGCTCGAAAGCTCCCTGCTTTCATTGCCAGATGTCATGAGGCAAGCTGACAAAGGAGGTTGTCTTCTGTCTAGACAGTCAAGAAATATTTATGTGAACTCCAGTTTATGGTCAAAGTCCTGACGAGCTATTAGTTCACTGCAGAAAGTATGCAAACAAGTGATCACATGTTCCCTGCATAGTAACAAAGGACTGATTTTGCAATGCAGTGTGGATGAGTGATAACAAAATGTCAGACGCTGCCACTAGGAGTCAATCAGAACCAAAGGTCCATGGTTCTGTACCTCTGTCCTGATATAGAAATAAAAATAATTAAAAGGCATAGAATTTCTGACTTTTTGGTAGCAAACAAGGGATCAGACAATATATTTTAACATCAATGAGCCAGTAACACAGGTGCAGAAGACCTTAATAATTGAAAAGGAATTGAAAATAACACATTGAATACCACTGTAGATGTGACACTAGCTAGAGGAAAGGAATAGCATAACAGCACCAAATTTTTATTTGACATCACTGTCTGTGTTATGAGTCTGTTGTAAGTTTTTTCAGTCTAAAAGTGTCACTAATAGTACATTCATTACATGCTGTTAAATATCCTAAGTGAAAGTTACATGTTACACCCTAACATATATTGTGAAATGCTTACATCACTGAAACAAACCATTGCATTGAAGTCACATATCTAAACTTTCTTCACATGGGTAGATTAGCAGTGAATGGAATGTGTTAATTGATATAAAAAGCAGGCACAGCTTTTATTACACAGCAGAAATGGTAGCCTTGACATCATCTAGGAGAAAACATTATTATTGGTTATCTACAAGAAAACTAGCAATAAGCCATGGTGGTTCAGCGGTAGCATTGTTGCCTCACAGCAAGAGGTTCTCCTGTTCGATTCTCAGCTGGAGTGCCTTCTGTGTGGAGTCTGCATATCCTCCCCACAGTCGAGTGGCATTCGAAAGACATGCATGAATGGGTGTGCCTTCGCTGAAGGTTGGGCATCGGGCTGGCAACTTGGCACCATAAAAATCTACTGCCAATCATTAGCAGACCGGAGTTCCGCTGTGGCGACCCCTAACTGGAAAAAGGCAAAAAAAAAACAAACAAACATCTACTAGAAAACTATCACTGCCTCACCATTAGGAGAGCTGTACTTTCTGCCTATTTCTTTCAGGTTATTTGCATCAGTTCTGTACCAAATATGTCAGGTGATGCCTCTGCTATATCAGTGACTGATACATTATGGACAATTGATGTTGTGTCCTTGAACTTCATCAACATCAGGTATCTTACACATTGTGCATCTCCATGATCATTGTTAGAACCAGCTATCTTGTACACTAGGTGCACCTACGACCATAATTTCAGTAGAAGCCTGACACATTACATACATGTATAAAGTTCATCAGGAGCAGATGCTGAACATACTATGTAAAAACACAAAATACAGCAGGAGCAACTGCCTGATACATTACACACATACATACGTGAATATTATCAGGAGGCTGACACTGTATGTAAATCTATGAATTTCAGCAGATGTGGTTGACTGACACATTACATACATCCATGAACAAAAGCAGGCATAGGAATATGCCTGATATATTAAGCATATCCAAGAATATCTGTAGAAGTGTAATACATTACATACATACATAAACATCTGCAGGTGCCTGAGGCATTGCATACATTTATAAATATCAGTAGCAGCAGGTGCCTGTCATATATTGTGTATGAACAGTAGTAGAAGCCTGACATTCTGTACATCCATGATCATCAGAATCCTGACACATTACGTACATCCATGACTTCAGTAGGAGAAGGTGTCTGAAACATTGTATGCATCCATGAATTTCAAAAGAAGCCAATGATAATGCATTACAAAAACTCACAAGTGCCCCCACGAGATTGGTATATAATCCGTCAACATCCAGCACATTATGAATTCTACAGAAGCATGTAGTGGACACAGTAACTATATCAATGAATTTTAAGAGAAGCAGATACCTGACACATAATGCACATCTGTGAAAAATCAGTAAATACATGTGTTTCATATCTTCATCCACTTACATTAGGTGGAGCAGATACTTCCAGATAGTGCACATGCATGAAATAAAGCCTGACATGCTACACACATCCATGAACCTCAGTAGAAACAGCTACCATACATACATCTATACATACAAAAAAGCAGGTACATTGAGCAGTATATACATCCATAAGCTTCAGTAGAAGCTATAGCGTATGCCAAATATTGCCCTAAGTAATGGTTCTTAGCTTGAACCCTAGTGTTTATATACATACCTGAAAAAAAAAATATATATATGTTGCAATCTCTGCACTTAGCCCTGTGAGTTAGATTTCTCATTTTCAAAGCCGTGAAATGAAAAAAACTATTACAACAGCAACTTGGTTCATAAAGTGTGGCATTACTTCCTCATAACATCACTCACAGGATTACAGAGTAATGCATTTAATGAATATAATGACATTGACAACACACAGTATAACAAGTAATGCTGCAAAACAGAAGGCAGCGCTATAACTGACAGTAGCATCATGGCCATCTCCGGACAGCATAGCACTCATCCCAATGTAGAAACCCAGTCACATCACTCTGATCAAACACCCAGAAACAACTGATACAAAATGTCATCCTTCTGGGCTGAACAGCTATGGGAACAGTGAACAGTCTGTGACTTCCCTGCTCTGGGCCAGTAATTAAGGAGCTTCAGTCCTCACCACTGACACCAGTGAGGGATGTTCACTTGGAACAAAAATAAATACACACAGAATTTCCAGATGCAGCTCTCTGCACCAAGCACAATTTCCCTTAAGAGCACACAGGGAACAAACTTCTATCCTGGGGCTGGGTCTCCCTCTCTTTCTCTCCGGGCCCCAAATAAGACTCCCCACTGACACAGCTGTAGAGCTGAGTCCTCACTGAGTGTTCCAAACCAAATCCTCCACCACCCTCTCTGTGAAACCAGTGCTTTGTGTTCTTGCTCCAAGTAGATGACACACACACACTCTGACATTTGATTTTCACACACACACACACACACACACACACACACACACACACACACACACACACACACACACACACACACACACACACACACACACCTGGGAAAGGCTGGTACAGATTTACCAGCTATTTCCCCTCTGCCCAGACTATAAGGTACATATTGCCATCAGAACACTCCAAAGCCAGCTACTCTAAGGCTCTTACAAGGGTACCCAATTACACTGAGTAAAATTAATACTAATACAAATGGTAGTGTTGACCAATGCAGCAATATTTTCAGGAGCGGTCACAGTGTCAACAAATAAATACAAGTACTCTCAAACGTTAACATATTCTCTAAAAGAGCAGCCACAATGAAAATTTTAAATATATTAAATAATAAATAATAAAAGAACATGAAAATACTAAATATCTTTTTACAATAAACACCAGAATTTTAACCATAGGAAATATTACAAATAACACCGCTGGAAAGATTCACACAGATACAAAAAAAAAAAAAAAAAACTAATCTCAGTATATTTTGCTGACTGATCTAAAGAATTACTATTCCCTGGTTACTTACTAAAGCAAGGCAAGATGAAGTGAGTGAGTGATCCTTCTTTGTCAGGTTTGAAAATAGACTCCAGTGAGCTATGTGACATCTCTCACTAATATCTAAATATCATTTCACTGCTGGCTATAGAATGACATTACATCTCATCATTTCACTTGGGTTCCCACACTACCCTCTTTACTAGAAACAGAACCAGAATCTAGCACATATGTGTCATAATGCATACAAAGAGCTTTGGTAAGATGTGCTATAGCATCTGGAAGCTATAAAGCCATTTCAGAAACTTCTACCCTTCCAGGGTAGTAATTAATTCACTCCTAAGGACAATACAGTAGTATTCCTAGTCCTGCTTTCCACAAACATTTTGTCTCTGGCTGCAATCAGAACTGTAACATACAATCTTTATGGCCAAAAACAGATACTTTAATTTCAGACTATTTTTCAAAGTTAGATGGACTGAGATTAATCCCTTCTCTTCTAATATCCTCAGTTACAATATATTCATTTCAACAGTTAAAATACAGTCTGATATGCAGGTGTATTTCTTTTCTGAACATCAGGACCTAGTGATGGTACATTTTTAACACAAGCAGCTTTACAATTACATTTTCAAGACAGGCACCTGTACAAATCAGTTTTGATATACAAATGATTTATAATTATTTACAAAACTCCAGCTAGCTATGCTAGCATATGTTACACATCCACTGCCGTACTTCTCCTAGCAAAGCTGGCAATACCTTACATCATCACTATCACACAGTCATGTTTCCTTTTTACCATAGACTGCTGCTTATATTTACCAGCTAGTTATAAACACTGTGTTTTTTTTTTATTGTGGACCTTTCCGTCCAGGATGCCACTATAAAATAATGGGTAGTTCAGTGGGATTTATCTTGTTGGCAAAAATAAGCATGTAAATAAATAAAACATCATCTGCTCCAGTGCCATGCCCATAGTGCTGAAAGTTTCAGGTATCAGCAAAGGAGTGCTGACAGGTACTTAAGTTATTATGTCCATTATCCAAGGACATCTGTGCATATTGTAATTGTCTGCAGGTGTAATTACCATAAAAGGGCACTATATTCCCAAAACTCTGTCCATTCAAACCCTGAAGTCCCATCTTTCATGGATGAGGTCCATGGGGGCTGCTTGTTTCTTCTATAAAGTGTAATGTTTTAATCCCTGTTACACATGCCCACTGCTATTTTCCAATGTAAAGAAAGGAAGACAACTGAAGCCAATCAGTACATACAGCAAAATACAACGAAGGATATGTGGAATTTATGAAAATTCTTGCCATCTCCATTTCAGAATTAAATAATCCTATTACTAAAACATACACTACAGATGTCACTGGAGTAGCTATGGATATACAACAGTAAATTACAGATTACATCTTCCTCATTTAGTCTGTTGAACACAAATGGGAGACTGCCAGAATTACTACACAATATAACATGTATTTTTACAATATCACTTGATCTATGCCAGGATCTGTGGCACAAGGGATGAATTTCTGACTGTGACCCATGTGACTCAGGTTCAACTAATAGCCTCAGCACTTGAGAAACAGGACAGGGGAGGGACAGCAAGGAGTGAAAGGGGTATGGCTCTTCTATCTCTCCCAAGGGGTAGAGAGGGATGGGTTGCATGCATTTGGGGGTACACTGGGTATGCAAACTTTCATGTAAAGCCTGGAAAGCTAACTGCTCATGTCTTTTGGGGTGGGGCAGGGATACACCACCACCTAAGACATGATCAGGGTGGTGAGGCAGGAATGCCTGGAGGGAATGTCCCTTGCAGAATTGAGGGACATCCTTTTCTGTCATCCCATTGCATGCCACTCTCCTACATCTTGCCAGGTGTGGGAAACTAAGAAGGAAAAAAACTTGAACTATATCGGTAGCTGTCTGAATGACTGCCTCTCCTGTCTGACCCTCATCCCAGTGACAAAGAACAAATAGGCAGTTTAGCTGTAGAAGGGGCAGATGATAAACAGGCAGTGGGGTGAAAGAGTGAACAAAACAGTGTCAGCTGATCCATGAAAAGGACCCTCCTCGGTATTCTTGATCAGGTTAATTCTTCCCATCTGTGACCCCAGGTCTGGGGATGTAGTTATCAGCATATAACATGTAGCTGCACTCCACAAATATAATTTTATTGAATTTTGTAATATTATATAACAATCAGTTCATCTTAGTAATAACATTAGCTTCTCCCTTCCTTCCCTGCCCCTATCTCCCCACCCCAGATGACAAAAAAGGTGAAATTATAAATTTAGAAATCCAAACCTGAATAGATATAATCATAGAAATTTTAAGTTAATTCAATCTTTTCACATTGAACAAAATAATCAAATATTCTAGCCATGCTGATACAATGATTCTAAACTTCCAGTATTATTTTTGGTTATTAATAAGAATAGTTTTTGCAGTTTCCCAAGAAAGAGCATTGACATGAATTTAAACCCCAAAACCAAGGGAAATAGAACATTAAAATCAGCTAATGAAGCAACAGAATGACAAATTATGGTCCATCATAAAAAATGTGGATTATCCCTCCAAACATGCTTCTATGTGCCTATCAAACCACATCCATGCCAACAATGTTTATTTTGATAAGGCTAACTCAATCCCTGTGGAATTAATTAAGCTCTTAGAAGAATCTTTTGCTGAATAACTATGTTTCTGTAAGATTTTATCTAAACACAGCACTATTTCCACAAATATAATGATTCTGGAAAATCCAAGGGATGTATTAATACTAAATTCCATTTTCCTCAAATCCCTCTAAGATCTTACAACTCTGAAGACTGTATGACTTTATAAAGAAGACTTATGGCTTTTTGTTTTTTGTAAAATGATGAGATGGATAAATCTCGTGAGGAAAAAAAGCAAAACAACATCTTACCTCTTCTACTGGTCATATTTTCACATAATGAGGTATGATTTAAAATTTATTTCTTAAATTCAGTAACATTCAGAAAATGTAAGTCTTTTGAAAAATAATTCAACTCTTTGAATATTATTTGATTTTTATTTAATTGTCATAGGCAGCCAAAGTGAGAGAAGAAGATTAAACAATGGGAAATATAAATTTAAGAACTGATAATTTATATTTAATGGTAAGTTTTTTCAAAATTGTCAGTTATAGATCCTGTGATGTAGATAAATTATAGGAATTACACCTGGTGGAAAATCTTAATTGCCATACCAAATTGTGAGTGCTTGAAAAATGTGGCTTGATTAGATTATTCCATTTAAAATAATGTTTCCACATTTTAATAAAAACCAACAGTTCTGGATCTTTAATATTATAACAAAAATGTAAACACATTCTGTCATCAATTAAGAGTTTACCTTTTTGTGAAGTTACATATCTGATCATAATATAATTCAAATACCAAAAAAATCTTTGCAAAATCTGTAATTAGATTGCCCCCATGCTTAAAACTTGGACAAAGTTCTTACTTAAAATTTCCCCAAAGATTCATTAAAAAAGAGCCATACAAAATATGTTTACATTTTAGTTTCACCTGATCCGCCTTCACTGTTACATTCAATAAGTTTAGCAAAAAATGTTTTTTTTTCTAAATGCTCTTGAACATACTTAACCGGGTTAATCTCCTATAACAGCCAATGAGTGAAACTTACTCAATTAGATCATCCATTGCCTTCCTTTTATTTCTTCCCTTAACTGACTATTAAAACAAAATCCATACTATGTAAGCCTTAAAGAAAGCCCACACATGAGTGAAGGGAATTTCCTCAGACTCTTTAATCATACAGAAAGTATCAATTGCAGTTTGTATTTCCTTATGATAAATTACACAAATATCTTTACTAACATTGTGTTCTTCTATTTAAAATGTTTTGCAACTTCAAAGTTGCCACATGTGAATGATCAAAAATCTATCTTGGAAATATTTCCATATTAATTAATCAATGTATTAAACTTTCTAGATGAAAAAAAAATCTAATCTTGAAGAAGACTTATTGCTTGTCAAAATATATATAACCTTGTGGTTGCTGATTTTGGTTTACTATCATTTGCTGGAACAGAATCTGACTGAAAATAAAATATTTGAAAGAATTTAACTGAAAAGCAATTGACTAAAAATGCATTTGACTGAACTCCATGTCACTGAATCACAAATCATTGAAAATATTCAACATAAGAAAATAAATTATAAAACAGTGTTTTTTTCAGGGAGGCAAGCCCCCTACACTTCCCCATATAGGGGCTTTGCCTCTAAACCCCCCTTAATTATATATCCTAACTTTACAGTCACACAACTACTTGAGAAAAGATAAAAATAACACCATACACAGTGAATCAGTACTTGTGCCCTAGTCTAATGGACACTGTCAGATTATTGTTGTCTCTTTGCAAAGGAGCTATGTCCTTGTACCCTACTGCTTTAAGTAACACACATCAGACTCATTGTCTAACCAGGTGAGAAGAGGGACCATAACCAGCTTTATTTTCAACCCTTTAGGGACAACACTGCTCTCATTTCTGACTTGCTGATGTAGGGCACCCTTTCAAGGATGACCACAATCCCTGCAGAGTTAAGGTAAGCTCCTCACCCTGCAAGCAAAGCAAAGTATCTATCGCTCATGAAAATCTGCAATGGATTTGTTTACAAAAAGGACATTCACCAGCAGGATGACAGTAATCCACCATTCCAGGGTCCAACAACAGGGATAGGATACCAGAGAAAAGACTGTCAGCTCATAGTGGCTCTGCAGCTACTGATGTATCACCATTCACTGCAACACCTATATAACTGGGTATACAGAGGTTCCATGAAGACTGCGACAATAGTTGGGCACAAATGGTGCAGTAGAATCTGGGACTAGATCCTAATAAACTGTCACCCAGCCAAATAATTCCATAACCTCCTGGATCCTCTCTGATTGCAGGAATGATTAATGCTGGAGACTGCCTATCTTCATGCCTTTAAAGGAGAGGACTTCCTACAATTTTTTAGCAACAGCCAGGAATTATAGTCAAATAAACACCCACTGCAGGGACATTTCCAGGCAGTCATTGAATGAGGCCACCAAAGGCCAGGAATCTAGTAAGACATTTTTCTTTTGCTAGGCTTTGGCCACCAAAGCCAACACTGTGTTCAAGACTTTGGCTGCTAAAGAAAGGACAGATTACAACACTTTGTACTATATGTGATGCTAAGATGAACCAGAGGAATATCGTGTATGGACCTCACATAGTGAGGAGCGTAAAGGTATCCATCATGTTCAGTGTCACCATCCATGTACCATGTGGAAGCAAAGGCAGGTGCCATGGCCAGGTGACCAGACCTACAAGATATGCTGAAGTCACCAAGTCCCAAGAGAAGATGGAAAACATATGACTCTTTAGGGACCAGGAACAGGTTAGATTAAAACTACTGTACTTCCTTTGAAAAACAAGACAGCTTGTATGTCCTCTTTCTTCAGTAAGGTTTAGGCCTTGCCTAAAAGTTATAGTGTGATGTATTGATCAGCCAGTAAAGTATTTTCTAGGAAGGACTAATTATTCCAGGATATGGCCATGAGCAACCATGTGTGGAACTCATCAGTCCCTAGAAAGGGTTTTTCAAAGTAGGGCAAACTATGAGAACTGTGTAACAGCCCAAGACTGAAGTCAGGAGTGCTGTGAAGTAGCCAGTAGTGCACATCCTTTGGGTGACTTATCTGGTGGCAGCAGAAACTTTGTAATGCTTTAGCAAATTCATCAAATGACATGGAGGACTCTGTCTTGTGTAGCTACTTGGGCCTGGCAGAAGAAGACAAGGTAGAACATAGGGCATCATAATGGCCCTCTACAATGATAAGGGCTTGTTTCTAGTGAAGAAGATTGCTGACCCTGGGTGCTGCTGGACTACATGACCAAAAAGCACTTCTTCCTTAAAGTGAGCTCCTAGGAGTTTATTTGTAAGCTACTAGTAAAGAGAGGACCTTTTTAATGTTCTATTGTAGATCACTGTAAGATAAAAAAGCATGGCAGTCTTCATTGAATGTTAAATCATGAAACAAAAGTATGTAAAAAAAATATTTTCTTCTTCCTGGAAAAGAGAGTTTCCCTACACCCCTTGTAGGAGCAATGACCCACACACCAAATTTCCTCCCTGAAATCACACCACCTCATAGAAAAGGAAGAAACCATGAAGCTATTCCTATTTTCATAATTTAACATTAGTCTAAAATCATTACCGTGTCTCACACTTTGGAATTCTCATGGTGAATCCAGCATTTGCCATATCACCCTGACCATGCACACACTTATGCCTACACCCCATATTTTTAGCCATCATAAGCATCTCTACAAGGTCCTTCTTGAGGTAAGACTCAGGAAAGTCCTAAAGCTTTTCCTGGACTTTGCCTATAAGGTAAGGCCAGAACTTAGAGAAGTGTGATGAAAAATTGAGGCCCCTAAACCTCAACACTGTACAGTAGTACACTTTCTTACCACAACTGTCCAAAGCATTAGATCTTATCAGGGGATATTATAGTAAAGTGCTGTAATCTCTGGGGCCAACACTGGATACAAAAAGATCACATAACAATCAGTCTGAGGATGCATAGTAAAGGGTTCATTCCCAATCAGATGGGGCTTGTACAGGCATCCTCCTTGTTGTATAGCATCCTTAACAACTGTCACTATGACAATGATGACCCAGGACTCCTCAAGCTTCTTCCTTAGATATTCTGCAGGTGAAGGCCAGTTCAGGCTATTTCTCATCAGCCTGAGAACCTTTCTAAATGAAGGGTGACTGGCAGAGGAGAGGAAGAAGTAGATTCATGTTTCTCATTCATCTCAGGGACAGTGGCCTCCAAATCCTCACACTTCACATAGAATTCTGAGTGGGTGGGAGTCCTGTGCCACCTGCTACCAACAAGAGTAGGTTTTTACATAATCTCACAATCAGGTAAGCATGCCACTCATATGCTCTGGGTATCAGGAGACTGCCAGTGTTTTACTGATCTTGAATTTCTGTCCTTTACTAGGTCCAAAATTAATATGTGGCTGCAGGAAGTATATGCTTGACCAAGCAACTGTTGCAGCGACCCATCGTGTCAATAAACAGAATCTCTCTGTATTAGAATCCTGACAAGATAAATTCTTTACAGGCCCATTCTGCATTAGACAGGTTCAGCCCTAACAATCTCAAAGAAGGCTCAACCACCTTCAGGTATAATGACCTCTGACCAGATGTCTCTAGTAAAGTAATGTCTGTGTAGGACCAAAAGCTGTCCTAATCTGCTGGGATTACTGAAGTCAGAAACAGACGTATCTTGTTCAGTAGTCACTTATGCAGGCCTCATTTTGCAGAAGGCAATTTGCAACAGAGCCTGTGACAGCAGTGGAAGGAGTGCTTATGCCTAGACTTCCCGTATGTTGGCCAGCAGATATGCTCATACCAAAGCAGCACAGCTTGGATGGACACACACAACTCAGACCTCTCAACCAATTGGGGACAAATTTCAACAGAATCAGGGACAAGTCAAGAAAAAATCAGGGACAATCAGGGACACTTTTAAAATATTAGTGCTATTAACTTGAAACATTGACAGAATCACAGCATATGAATTAATACACATTATCTGAAGGAAAAGAAGTTTATAACTCTTAATTATTGTCATTATTCATTGAGTGTAATTCACCACCTTTCCTCCAAAAGTCACTAGTTTTAGGAGGGATTAAGAGGGACAGAGTTAAAATTTGAGTCAATATCAGGGATGTCCCTGAAAATCAGGGACAGTTGAGAGGTATGACACAACTGCATAGGTGACCCCCATGCTCATCAATATATTTACAGATACAAGTTACTACACAGCTTTGATGTTCTTATGAAATGGACACATCACAATTTCTGTTGGTTTAGCCATGCTCAAACAACCAGTGGGAGCCCATTCAGACTGAGCACATCAGACCCCTTCTCCTTCCTGTGTCAGCTGTCATGGAAACCTGAGGTATACTCTACAAAGGATTAACCCTTAAAATACAGATCTTGAAAGCTGGCTGCTAGCCATGTTTAAGTCACAATGTAAAGTGAGCCCACCTTGTGAACCTATCTGCTTAGTGTAAACAGATTTATACTGACTCTCATAAGGTACATAACGAAGTGCATTTCACATAAGAAAAAATACAGAATACAGCAAATACTGAGAAACAATTTCACATGCTCCAGTGACAATTCACTTCTGTCTTAATCCTACCTCGTGGGTCAGTAACACTCTGCCTGAATCTGTTAATGTAACTTTTGGGAAGAAAATAAAGTTAAAGTTTGCACAGATAAATAACACTACTGTTGAAAATAAAACAGTAGTTAAAAGCACATGTTAATTTATCTATTTATTTTCCAGGTAGGTAGGCTCGACCCTTTTTGGCATTACAAATTTCAGGAAAAAGAAATACAAAAATGTGAAGAACAAAGCAGATTATTATGGAACACCACCACCAAAACTGGAGAATGTAAATTACTTTCCTTGTCTATATCAGTAATAGTTAATGCTGAAAAAAAAGGTGGTTAGGTAAAGAAAGAAAGAAAACTTCTGGGCATCTCCTGCAATGCAGTAAGGTTTCGTAACAGCAAACAACTAGTCATTAGGATACATGAAAAAATCTTGGGAAGTTTAAGATTTCCAAATAGTGTCACAGACTTGAGTTCCATATTTTAGGACCTTTTAAAGAAAATGCAAGACCTGTGTTCACAAATTTCCAGGACTAATTTAGGGTGCTTAAGGGCTAGGGATGATGGGTTGGAAGAATGTTAACATCTCAGTATAGTTTTTTAACTACATTTTTTGTGAAGGGCAGAATAATGAATGACATGCAAGAGGCTACCTGAAGTTTTGTCTTGAGATGGATAAGATGACAGTGTATCTTCTTCTTTTCCCGGTTAGGGGTCGCCACAGCAGATCACCTGTCCACTCATGATTGGCAGTAGAGTTTTACAGTGTTCAGTTGCCAGCCCAGCTCCCATCCTTCCACGGAAGGCACACACATGCACGCACTCACGCCTAGGGCCAATTTAGAGTGTCCAATCAACCTACAGCATGACTTTGGGATGTGGGAGGAAACCAGAGCACCTGGAGGAAACCCATGCGACCACAGGGAGGACATGCAGACTCCACACAGAAGGCACCCCAGCTGAGGATCGAACCGGAGAACCTCTTGCTGTGAGGCAACAATGCTAACCGCTGCACCACTGTGGCCACCTGACAGTGTACCTTCACCAAGGCATAATTATGCTGCTGTCTTCTGTGTCAGCTGACAATGAGCCAGTCTTATTTACATCAGCTTGAAATGCTTGCATGTTAGATTGCTTTGCAAGTCATCACTGTTCCAGAAAAGGGTTTAGGGCTTCCTTGCCAGCAGTAGTTCCACCTTTGTTTATTAAAAAACTAGTGTGTAATAAGCTTTCACTTTTAGAATTTGCTTGCTGTGTTTGCTGACATGCTCAGAAAAGGTCGGATCTGAAGTAAGTCATTCCCCTAGATATTCAGATGGAGACAGACTGCATGCAGATCCCAGCTGCTACCCCACATACTACATATGAGGGGAGTCCTTATGCCCCAAACAGTACAGCTTCATTTTTTTTTCAGAATTTAATAGTGAGTACTTTCTCCAGCAACCAAGAAATATTTGAAGAACAGACAGGTTAGAAGTTTTTCAATAATTCTAATGTCTTTGTCAGAGTGCAAATTGCAGGCACATCAGTGCACCTCAACATGCTAATCTTAAGTAATAATGAAATTAATAAAAACAGAAACAGCAAAGAACACAGTCATGACACCTACACAAGCCTGCTTTTATGGCTGTGTGGACAAAGGCTGTCACCTACTTTCACCCTATCAATTTTTTCTTACAAATAAACACGGAAGTAGTGAGTAGTCTTAGCACTGCTTAACAGTGTTCATTTTTTCTGTAAGCACAGAGATTCAGATATACAGCTCCACTAAGGTAATTACACCACCAACCATGTCTCTGTATACATTGTGTATGAAATTCAAAAGCACAATACTGGTGTTATGACATTTTCTTTTTCTTTTGCCACCATGCGGCACACTTCTTCAGATGTTCTCTGAGTGCTGTTCAAATCATATTTTGTGATTCTGGATATATAGGATAAAAGGCAGACTGGTCTGTAGGTGTCAAGGTGGCGTCCTGGGCTACCTTGGAGATGGGAACAAATGTTGCAGATCTCATATTTCAGGAAATATACCTCATAAGAAAATAAATATTAATGATATACGTGCTATAAATCTTAGTGTGTTCAAAGCTTCAGTTGTAAAACTTATCACCTACTGGACTTCAAAGAAGCTCGACTGTCATAGATTCATAGGCAAGTACTAGGCAATTGGTCTGCAGACCATTTGAAGCCTAGCAACAAAAAATCGTATTCAGAATTTCCCTACAGCCTCAAGAAGGGCAAAACAAGATAAACTAGGAGAAAATTTGAGGCTGCCTATCCAATTGTCTAGGTTTACTTTGAAGGTAACAGTGATGCTACTCTGCTTGACATGTAGCAGATGTTTGTTCCACATCTGAGGGATACGTTGCAATATGAATCTATCATGCCAACGTGTCTTATTTAACTGCTGATGAAGGTTTAGTTCCTTTAACTGAATATTTGATATTCCATTAGTTCTGAGAAGGAACAGGAGATCAAACAGGGTTGGAACTTTCATGGCAGAAAAGGGCTAGACATAGATCTCCACAGGGGAGTCTGTACAGAGAAAGAGCTCTCTGTCTTTCCTGATTTTCGAGGTCACTGATCTTTTTAGTTATGAATTTCTGAGGTTTCTCAAGCTGTGTGACATACATGCAAAAAGGTGTTTTATATTCAATAATGGGTCTGATAAGATAAGGGGAATTAAGATTTCTTTGGATCTTGTGGAGGTGCCTTTGGAAATTAGATCAGCTAGATAAAAGGCTTTCCAAACTACTGTGGAGACATAATGGTCAAATAAGGAATTATCAGCAAGAGGACCCAGATCCCTTACAGCAGTGTCTGATTGCAGGAGTACATCTCATATGTGATAAGTGAAATTACCAAAATGAACTATGATACATTTTTTTACATTTAATTTGAGACCATTGTCCTTGTACCAATTGTTAATATGGTCTAAGCCATGCTGCAGCAATTAACATCAAATTTTACCATCTAATCTATAGTTATCTGCATCATAACAGCACATTAATGATTTCTACTTTCCATATATACATAGAGATTATTTTTGAATGAAGTTAGTGGTCTATTTTTTTAATTCTAAGGAGTAGCTTATTCTATAACCTTGGAAGGAACTGTTAAATGCATCCTTTATATTTTTTTCTGTTATTAATATTTATCTTTATTATTAGGTTTTCTAAGTAGTCCAGCAGTATGCTCTAGGTACAAACAGAACCAGATCAGTCATTACTTTAGAGATAAGGCAGAGGTAATTTCCAAGTGACATATAAGAAAGGCAATATAATGATGATTCTTAAAGGATTCCTAAATAGTTCAAGTTTCCAACTGTATGTTTTTTCTAGTAAAGAATCATTGTAGCATTTCAAGCTGTTTGAGGTGGCTTGTTCAGACTACAAAATGCAGCACTGTGTTAGTAATGGTTGGATCAGTGACATATAAAATGGTGCAGTCATCTCCTTGGAGTAAACAGACATGCTGACTGGAATTAGATATTCCAAAAGTAAAAGTCTAGTGCCAGGGAACCAGATTTTATAACAGCTGTATCATGATGCCTATCTAGCTGATGATGTTATTAACTGAAACCAGCATAGTTTTCCAGTTGTGTACCACCCTCTCAGAAGTCTAATTAATGGCACTACAACTGCATCAGCTTAGCTGTTGTAAATGGATAAAGCCTTTGTGATGATGTGAGCTAGAGAGAGTAGGGCAGTGCATGTGTAACATATGCCAGCATAGCTAGCTGGAGTTTTGTAAATAATTTGATGTCATTTGTATATCAAACTGATTTGTAGAGATACAAAAAGCAAGAAGCAAAGGAGACAACGGAACACAGCATTAAAAATCCAAAGTATTTATTCCAAAGACAGATAGGTGAGCGCTTTTGCAGCCAAAGCCACTTCATCAGACAATATTAACTATTCACTCACTATTAATGATATGTAAAGTTAGACCACTGCAATTGGCTGTTTTAAGTATAAAATCAGCTTCTGTGTGATTTAAAAGACATACTCTGATGAAGTCCATTTTAAATGTGAAAAGGGATGAAAGCGCTCAGTATATTTAAATAAATGTGCAAAATTCGTTACGTCTGGTTCTTCACCTCTACACAGTGTTTTTTTTGTCATTTAGTGGCGGCAGAGGAGTGTTTTGCTTGCTTGCTTGCTTAAGGCTTACTGGTCTTCAAGAAAGTTTAATACTATAATCTCAAGCTGATACTTTTTATTCTCCATACACACATCAAGATAAATAAAAAAATAATGGGATGTTTCCTCCATAATCTCAGAGGTATTTCTATAATGTAATCCATCATTTATTCTAGTATTGATATTTATTTTTAGTATTATGCTCCTTGACCTGGTATCAGCATTTCCCCCATGGGGACCAGCAGGCAAAGCTGTGTCTTCATAAATATAATGATCAGTGGACAGGAGACAGATTGTAATAAAATGGGCATTGCCTCAGAAGAGAAACACCTAAAACTCATTTCTTGACAGCAAGCCCCCACACCACCCATACCCCCTTATTTAAATATACTCATTGCATGCTTAAACACTAGTACAGATAAATGAAAACTGTTGGTAACAGCTCATAGTGGTCTAACACAAGTAGCAGTCTTAACAAAACAGCACAATCTTTCATTTAACTACAATAAAATAAATCTGATATAAAGTAATTGGCTAAAACACTCCTCAGCTCAGCGTAAGGAAAGGTGTAGCATCATCTATTTCATACAGTACTTTTCCCAGTTAAACACCACTGCTGGATACAGTAAACAAAACATTCAAGACCAATGAATGTAAGCCAACATCATTTACAGGGAGGGGACAGGACATCCACTGAAGGATGATAATAAAAGGTCTGCTAAAAGGGTATCCCTACCTTCTTCACAACCTTGTATTACTTTGTCACTTGTCTGCAATCAGTGACTGGAACAGAGAATCTTTAGTGCACAAAAAAGGATCTTTTGCTATGTCACGGCAAAGGCCAGGCTGAGAATTACGCTTCTATTTTATAACCATCACAAATGGTTTATAAACTGCAAAACTTTCATCAGTTGGTGAATGGCCAGATAAAGATGAACATGAACAGCATCCGTCAAACACATCTCCTGAAAGTACTTTAAGGGTAAAGAAATGTGATGACACAGCAATTCTGTCCACCATAGCAAGTGAAGGTCCTGTTGAATATTTGCTGCTTGCTTTTTGTATGACAGTCTTCTTGGAGGAATGGTTTACCTACACCATTATATTTGTTTTTTGCTGATTTGTAGAGATGTTTGTGTCAAAAATGTATCAACAGTAGGTCCTGCTGGACATAAAAGAAATATGCATGTATGTCAGGCTGTATTGTGGTAACTGCTAAAATGTATATATGTTAATAGAGGATGCTGGAAGTGAAGAGGTTAAACTCATCCAAGCTTACCTTAAGAAAAATAGCTTGAAATTAAATGACTTGGTTTCGGCCATAAAGATGTTGCCTCACAGGCATGAATGCAGCCTGAGATACAATGTCTGGTCTGGGATCTTGCTCTTATTTTTCTTAGTGGTGAACTAATTGCTATCCAGGGCAGCCAGAAAATGGCTGGTTAGTCTCTACAAGAAGGAATAAAGTACTGGAATGGTTTTACAGTCTTCAGCTGCCTTAGCAAAGCTCTAGGTATGTATTGTGATGCATCTGTGCTAGATTCTGGTTCAGCTTCTAGTCAGGGGGGGTTGCGTGGGAACCACAGAGTCAAGTGACCAGAAGTGATATCATTCTATAGCCAGCACTGAAATTATTTTAGATATTAGTGAAAGATGTGATAAAGACATTCAGCACTCTGTTATTGGAACTGACACAAGACACTCATCCACTTCATCTTGCCTTGCTTTAGTAATCAGGGAATTGTAATTCTTCAGTCAGTTAGGAAAATAGTGAGATTAGCTAAAAGTATTGTTTTTCTGTATCTGTCTGAGTCTTTCCATCTGTGTTATTTTTTTATATTTCCTGTGAATTGAAATTCTGATGTTTATTGTAAATAGATATTCAGTATTTTCACGTTTTCTCTTGTACTATTTATTATTAAATATATCTATACCTTTCATTGTGGCTGATCATTTAGAAAATAGTTTAACCTTTGAGACTAAGTGCATTTATTTGGTGCCACTGTGGGATTTATTCTCCTGAAAGTCTTGTTACTTGGCTAATACTACCATTTGTATAATATTAATTTTACTAAGATTAATTGGGTACCCTGGTAAGAGCCTTAAAGTAGCTTGTTGGCAGTGAATCTACCTTATAGTCTGAGCAAAGGGGCCATAGCTGGTAAATCTGTGCCAGCCTTTCTCAGGTGTGTGTGTGTGCCAGCTACTTGGAACAAAGACACATAACACTGGTTTCTACAGAGAGAAAGGTAGAGTCTTATTTGCAGCCTGGCAAGGAAAAGTCTAGCCCCACAACTGGGTGTGCTGCCTGTGTGCTCTTAAGGGAAATTGTTCTTGGTGCAGGGAGCTGCATCTGAAATTACTATGTGCTATGTGTATCTATTTTTCTTCTAACTGAACATTCCCCACCAGTGTCAGTGGTGAGGATTGAGGCTCCTTGATTACTGGCACATAGAAGGGAAATCACAGTCTTGACTGTGTTGCAGGCAATCTGCATTCCAATTAGTGGACTGGGAAACTAAGGAGCTGGTATTGGGGGGAAAGAGAGGAATAACAAGGCTAGGTCTGCTTATCTCTTTCTGAGGGATATGGGCAATGCAGGTGCATATACAGACATATATTCTGTGTTACAGCCCCCTGGATCTTTGCTGAAGAAAAGTGTGAAAGAAGCACTCTCTTCTAATAGATGCAAACAATTTAGGTTCATAGCCAATTCACCTTCTTTTTTCCTCTGACAATACAGGTAAAGGTTATGATGCACCCAATTATTTTAACTATGCTTCTGTTAATGTTTTACATACTTCTTACCTTGTTTGCTCAAGAATACTGGACAAAGACAATACTTATAGTGGGACAAAGGCACGTAAATCAGGGAAACCTTTTAAATTTCACTCTATTTTACTTAAAAAGTTAATAGAAAAATGAGATTTGCAAGAGTATGAAACTCTAATGACTGGCATTATTGACTGACCGTTGTCCTTAGTGATTTATCAGAAAATCACACATTTTAGAATGGATAGGGCAAAATATGACTTAAAATTAGGGATGCTATGTGAAAGTAAGGTCATTTGTGTGGTATGGTTTTATACTATCTTGTGCTTTTTATACATTCAATACCATGCGCCTATTTTAACAGTTTCTTTTTTTTAACAAGTTACTTTGGATGCATGTAGAGATGTAGTTATGTACTAGATTACAGATAATATACATGTGAATACTAAATTACAGATAATATACATGTGAATACTAGATTACAGATAATATACATGTGGATACTAGATTACAGATAATATACCTGTGAATACTAGATTACAGATAATATACATGTGAATACTAGATTACAGATAATATACCTGTGAATACTAGATTACAGATAATATACCTGTGAATATTAGATTACAGATAATATACATGTGAATACTAGATTACAGATAATATACCTGTGAATACTAGATTACAGATAATATACCTGTGAATACTAGATTACAGATAATATACTTAGATTATAGATAATATACCTGTGAATACTAGATTACAGATAATATACATGTGAATACTAGATTACAAATAATATACCTGTGAATACTACATTACAGATAATATACCTGTGAATACTAGATTACAGATAATATACCTGTGAATACTAGATTACAGATAATATACTTAGATTATAGATAATATACCTGTGAATACTAGATTACAGCTAATATACATGTGAATACTAGATTACAAATAATATACCTGTGAATACTACATTACAGATAATATACCTGTGAATACTAGATTACAGATAATATACCTGTGAATACTAGATTACAGATAATATACTTAGATTATAGATAATATACCTGTGAATACTAGATTACAGATAATATACATGTGAATACTAGATTACAAATAATATACCTGTGAATACTACATTACAGATAATATACCTGTGAATACTAGATTACAGATAATATACCTGTGAATACTAGATTACAGATAATATACCTGTGAATATTTAATTATTGTGCTTCATCAGGCCTGAATGAGCATGCCAGTGTTCACTTGGTACATGAGGAAGCATCCTAAAGTTTGTTGTATGCTCTTTTGTATCATTGTTTAACCGGTTTTAAAAATACTTTCAATTGTCTAAAGAAGTCTCTTGTAATGAATTGAAATGAATGCATTTACTTAGTTAATGAAGGTCCATTTTTGATCTACCTGATTTATGTGGTTTTAGTTTCATTAGTCTTGGTAAACATCTTGATGGAGAGGCTGTTTTTTTTTTTTTCTTAGTTCACGTGAACCTGATTTCAATGACTTGTTTATCCCCAGGCAACAAAACAAATATTCCTCGTTATATTTATCTAATAATTTTAAAACATTTTCTATGCATTTCTTCAATGTGGACAGTAAAGGGAGATGTCAAGTCCATAATAAACACCAAGATCTTAGAATACTTCAACTCCATCTACCAACTTGTAATTAATAATGTATAGAGACGGACACTTAAGTTTTCCAAAATACATAACGTTAGTTTTGTTAACATTAATATTTAAATTATTTACTTTAGCCTATTCATTAAATAGATTTACTTAAGGCTGTAAATTTGCTCTAAAATTCTGACCTTGGAAGATTTTGTCCATCTTAATATCAACATAAATGGCATGAAAAACTGAATCATTGACATAAAGATCTGAATATATAAAGTAAAACAATAAGTTCCTAGAGTGTAGTTTTGTGGTATCTCTTCAATGAAAACAGATGACATGCCGGCATATTGCTTTGTGATATCCTATAAGTGAAGGAGTACAAACCACTTCCTTGTTTATTGCACTGAGACAACTTTCTTTGCTCCCTAAACACCTAGCTCTCCAGCCAACTAACTGTATAGAATGATCCAACCTATGCATTTTAAATTAGTTTCATGTGGTCACTGCAACCACAGGGAATACAAAAAAATAACAGCCAGCTGCAAGCCTTGGTCACTTCCAATTATATTGGCATTTAATTACATGTTACAGTTGACTGACTGTGAAAGCATCCTGTAAGTGGATACAATCCTAAAGCCTTCAACTCCTACTGAAGAGTTTTAAAAACTACTTTTTGTTTCTATTAATTGATCCATATTGGCAGAAGAAAGATAATTCTGTTCCTCCAGAACAGTATCCCTATTTTCTTAAACTGGCTTATAACAGATTGTTTCCATTCAGCTACAAAAATGGACTATCAAAATGTTTTGCTAAATAGGCAGTTTAGAAAAAACACCGAGGTCCTTTGTGTCCCCATATCCTGGATTCGCTCCCGTGCATATGGCACAGTGGGCAATGAGCACCCATCAACACTCGCTGTTTCTGTAGCAGGTATGGGTCTTATGGGGTCAGGTTGCTAGCCCAAGCCCCAATCCTCACACACACACACACACACACACACACACACACACACACACACACACACACACACGCACATGCACATGCACACACACACATACACGCACACACACACGCACACGCATGCACGCACACGCACACGCACGCACGCACACACACACACACACACACACACACACACACACACACACACACACACACACACACACACACACACACACCTAGGACCAATTTAGAGTGTCCAATCCACCTACTGCATGTCTTTGGAATGTGGGAGGAAACCGGTGCACCCGGAGGAAACTCACACAAATGCAGGGAGGACATGCAGACTCCACACACCAGTCAAGTCACCCTAGTCAAGAATCAAACAGGGGAACCTCTTGCTGTGAGGCAGCAGTGCTAACTGCTACATCACTGTACAGTCCAGTGTCCCTATATATCATAATATAATTCAACCATAGTATATTTGAAACTGAAAGATCCAGTCCAATTATATCAGGAAAATAAACAACTAATCTGCAGAATGTGCTTTACTGGCGTTTGGGAGAAGCACAGCAGACAAAGTTTAAACTATTGTCTATCATTGTTTTTAGATCTTTGGTAATGGTGGTGTTGTTATGCTCTGACTAATGAATTTGGGGAATAAACCATCATATCCTGGATATTTATAACCAGAAATATTATTTACCATTGATTAATCTGACATAATGTCACAACTTTTAACGAAAAATGAGGGAAGTGGCCAATAAATTTGGATAAATGTTTGATGACAGGGCCAAGAGTTGGGGAAGTGGCTTTGAGATGAAACTGATACCGTCTGAAAAGAGCAAAGGAGGTCTTGGTTATTAATGAGTGTAGTGAGCTGCCCAATACAAGGCCGATATCGTAGTGATGCAAGGTTTGGCTCAGCCTCTGTATCAAAGGCACTGGAGTCACTGTACTTGGTTATCTGTTGAAAGGCAGCACTGCAAATGAGAAGAATAGGAGCAAAAATCCTGCTAGATTTGTAGTGTTTATCATAGATAAGCTGGGTTCCTATATTTATAGTGCCCATTTTCCAAGAAAAGAAGAGAAACTGTTCTAGTTTTTACTAAGCTGGAAGGATTAAACTTGTTAAAGCAGGACATATGTCTATCCTACACGAGTTCAATCTTCAGTGTGTACCCCAGAATTTAAGATAAGAAAATATTCCTATTCTGTGAGTTTAATAAAGATCAGCAGGCTCTCTGCAATGGTTCAGCCCCCATACCCACACACACACACCAAGTTGAAACTATTTAGGTCCACATAACTATTTCTGAAGTCTACCCAAGTGGATAACAGGGCAGAAAAGCTCAGTGGTTTGACATGGGTCCCAGTCTCCTCCCTGTCAGTGTCAGTTTGACAAGGGATAATGACCCAAAGCTGTTAGTGATTGTATGCCTGTATGTGCTAAATGGAGTTGTTACGGAGTGTATATTAGAAAAGCTATACCAGCAGCATGAAAACCTTTAGTCCCACCTTCCTGGAATAAATGTTGCAGGCAGAGGTGTGGTTAGCACTTCATACACTTCATGATGGCACTTTTGAGTTATACACGTTAATAACACTTTTCTTAACATGATTAATGCAGCTGTTTCTCTAAGACATTTCTGGGTACTTACATATTATCGCAACCACATTTCCGCACTGCCATAATTCATTATGTGTGTGCGGAAACAGGTCTCCTAACCTAAAAAGGGGTCTGTAAAGAAGTAACCTTTACTCTGTCACAGTGGGTATGCCCCAGGAAGAGGAGCAAGGGTAAAACTTTATATTTAGGGGTGACGCTCCTCATTGCTCCTGTAACTCCACAGTGGTGCACTGTTTGACAATAGCTAAATTTCTCAATAAGATGTTAGCAAAACGAAACCGTGTCACATAATACACCCTGTTACCATAGGAAACTTTCAATCTGTCAATGAAGATTTCATATACTTCAGTAGAAATGACTGCATTAAACAATGTAAACTGTTATTCAAAGTATTTTGAATGGCTCGGTTAAAATGAAATGGACTGCTGTACAGCTGTGGTTCAGAAGTTGTAAGGCAACGGGGTTGATAACTGAGGTGAGCTATGATCAGAAGTGTACATAGCATTTTTAATAAATTAAACTGCTTCTTTTTCTTTCCTGCTGTTAGCTGGAGTACAGCAGTGATCCACATATACCCTTTTACATCAGTGGAGAAACAGTTGCTGTCTGTTTAACAGACTTGCTCAAAGTCGTGATGCTTAAGAAACAATTTCTTGATAGTGATGTCAAATGCATGCAACAAAAGTGAAGCAAACCTGTGTTTTCCACACAATGGTATAGCTACTTTGATAATATGTAACTCCCGACATTCTTTTTTTTTTCAAAACAGGTTTATTGTTTTAACATATAAGAGAAATATCATAACAATTTTATACAAGTAATTAAAAATAGGTATTATTATAATATTCAACAAAACAACTAAAGTATTTACAAAGACATCCACTACAATCAGATCAATTAATTAAACTAAAATACCATGCTATTGAAATTAAAATTTTTTTAACAAATTTTGTAAATTATCCCATACAATATAATAAGATGTTTTTCTATTTGTTCTTGTCCTAATTGTGTTTATTTCCATATGGCACACTATATTCATAACATTTTAAATTCATTGAACGAAGGAGGTGTATCTGAAATCCAATTTCTAGTTATTATTTTCCTAGCCACTGCTAGAATAGACCATAACAATGGAAGCTTAACCTTTTAACACTTTGAGGTACAGGTGTGTTGAATAATATAAGAGATTTAGAAATAATGAAATTATCTGTAAAAGAGCCTGCAAAAATTCATTAATTGACTTCCAGTATTCTTTCAATTTTATACAGTCATAAAACATATGAGCCCAGTCAGCATTAATTTCTACATTACATCTCTTACATAAATTATCTTTATTATTTATTTTATTCATCATCAAAGGTGTATAAAAAGATCTATGTAAAATTTCCATGTATAAAGTCTCCAGACAATGGAAGACGTAGTTCTATAAGCAGATTCCAATATATATTGTTTATCTTGTTGATTTGGTGGGTCTCCATTAATAGAAGTGAAATAATTCCAGTATGAATCTACACTGTAAAAAGTTTCTTGTCTGATAATTTTATGTATGTAGGAAAGTTTACCTTTATCAGAAACTTTATGTTGTAAATTTAATATCAAGTAATCAATCAGTGTTGGAATAGATTCTTTAACTGTTATAGACATTAGATCTATTTTATTAATGAGATGTTGTCTAAAGGTCTGAACCTCTAACCAGCAAGTTTCTCTTAGATCAAATTCTTGTTTTAAGAAATCTAGATTTTTAAATTTATTATCAGATATCAACTGATGCCAGTACTTTAGATCATTATCTATAGCTAAATGAGTTCCTTCAGAAGTAGATGACAAAAGCATACCCTGAGTATACATTATAGGGAATACAATAAAATTCCATTCCCTATACTTAGGGTGCATGAATATAAAGTTACGATAACTAATAATAATATTTAATGGGTAACAAACCATATGTTTAGGTGTAATAGGTAAAGTACAAAATTCCTTTAGTAACCATAACATGGAGTTATTTACAATCATATTTTTATGTGTTAAGGAGATTTTCATGAAGTGCATACTAAT
>NC_056739.1:88394253-88421753 GCF_019279795.1 Protopterus annectens | reverse complement strand
ATAAATATGTTATTATTCTATTAATCATATTTTCATTACTCTTCTCTCCCTGCCCTCCCCCACCCTTTACCCACTACATAATCTAAATAGAATGTCATTGTTTAAACAAAGAAAAGAAGAAAAGGAGAAGAAAAAAAAAAAAAAAGATAAAGAAAAAAATGTATCAAATTACTGACCTTACTTCTCCTTTTCAGAAAGAGAAACAAGTTGAATCACAGCTTGCCATTAAATCTCCAGATATTTTGACTAGTTATGAAACAAAACATTTCTTTGCACACAGAGAATAACTTTGATTAAATCTTTTCAAAATATTTGTGGCTTCTTGGAAATGCAGGAACTATATATTAACAGATTAATAATGAAATAAAATGATGAGAGAAAAAAAAACATAGAACAAATCATTTGTTTTTTAGTCTCTTCTTCTTCTCTGAAGTCTTCCACAAAGTTTCAGTTGCCAGTCTCTTTAATGAAGGACTAGCCCATTCCATTTCCTCTATTTTATCCAAAATCTTATTTTTTGATAAACAGTAAAGCAGAGTCTAAGTCATCAAAATTTTAGGACCATCAGGAAGGAAGATTTTAAGCTTGGCAGGAAACAGAAGGTATGTTTTAAACTGTGCTTTTTAAGCTCCCTTATTAGTGGCAGAAAAACTTTTCTTTTAGCTATTACCATGGAAGAATAGTCATTGTCAAAACGCACAGTTGTCTCATTAATCTTAACAGGAGCTTTAGCCCAAGCAGATTTAAGAACCATCTCTTTATCAAAGATGATAGAAATCTAACTATAACTGATCTAGGATAGTTTTTGTTAGAGTTAGTATTAGCTATAGATCTATGTGCTCTTTCGATACCAAAAGAGAATGCTTCTGGTAAGTCTAAAGTTTTAAGGAGCCATGTTGTTAAAAAAGAAGTAATATTGTTACCTTCAATATTTTCTGGCAGTCCAAAAATCCTAATGTTATTGCGCCTAGATCTATTTTCCAGGTCATCCAGCTTTGTTTGTAAATGTGTATTTTGTTTCAGCAGAAACTCAATGTTGATTTCCTCTTCTTGTATTCTATTTTCCATGTCATTCACAGCTTCTTCTATGCCTGTCATCTGGATCTTCTGTTGTTGCAGGTCTATATGTAACAAGTCTATTTGTTTTGTAGTTTTTCTATGAAGGTGTCTATTTTAGTATCCATTTTATCCATCTTAGCAGTAAGTTGCTGGATTATAATTATCAGAGACTGAAGTTCTTTCTTGATGCTGGAGTCTTGAGAATTTGTCTTACTGGAACTCATTTCAGACTGATAAACTGACAGGAAAATTTCCAAAGTGATTTCTGACAGGAATATTGTTAAGATTTCCTTTCTTTTTTAGATATAGTTCAAGAACTATATAAAACAAACATATTTAGAAAGAAAATTACTTCAAAAATTAATTTTTTAAGTAATTAATTCCTGTCAGTGTAATGAAATTGGTGGAGCTGAAGAAATCTGCTGCTATCCTGTGTTCATCCTTGGCCACGCCCCCCTAACTCCCGACATTATTGACACCGTTTTTTATGCAGTTGTTTCTACTGAACTATGCAAAGTTCACAACCACGAAAATGTGGTTGCGATAATACGTAAGTACCCATTTCTGGATCAGAAAAAAAATACTCAGGCCCAGCTGAAGCCAACAGTCTGTAAAGCTATAGTAAAAAGGCATGATGTGCAAAATGTGTTCCCAAGAGAACACTCCTAATAATGTAACAAATTTAGCATAATGCAGGCTGCATGATGGAAGCTCAACACAGAATCTACAGCACTGAAAACTATGAATACCAAAGTGTGATGTGAAATGCAGCTTGTTAAAATCAAAAGTTGCTGTAACACTTTTAAAGTGCTTTTTGAAGAATAGCTGTACTCTCACAACACCCCCACCTACTGCTACAAACAAAAAAAAAATATTATGTATACATACAAGGTCAATGGACACTGAGTAAAATAACACTCTAGGATACTGCTCTCTTATAATATACAGTAAGAGACTCACACTTATCTGCATCTAAGTTCTGCTTTGCTGGCAGAATTTACTTGAGAAATCTCTAGTTTTAGCAGACCGTGGAAGCCAGTAACACAATTTCACAAAACTGTAGTAAACCCTAAACTCACTAAAACATTTCAACTGACCATGAACAAATTACATAATTTCTGTGCTCAAACATATACCATGCCATGCCACTGCCAGAACTGTTACAGGAAGTGTCTGGATACTTTCATTCATGGTTTGGCAAGATCATACCGAAATATGATTTACACCCCTGCAGGCAGCATAGAGCCTATTACTGGTAGATTTACACCTAATCTTGCTAGTGTATCTGTGGTGTCAGGTATATTCATATGTCAACACAACTCCACCTCTGGAACAAACTTGTAGTGCATATTAAGGAGGTCAGCATCTCAGCACCTCTGCTCTCTCCCCTCGTCTGTCTTGTGCTGCTCTCTTTCAGGCCAAAGGAAATTTCTGAATATGGTTAAGGGCTACTACTTGACTCATAATGTGGTGTAGACTGATTGCCTGGTACTTACCTATGAACATATATGTCTACCTTTATAAAGAAAATCATTTTAACAGTTTATGACAGTGAGTGAATTCTGGCCATACATGTATGGGTCCCTATCAGTTCAGTAAAAAATCAGTTCACTGAACAGCGTTTTCAGTGCAATTACATCAAACATGCCTTTCGAACTGTTCATACTGAGATCGCACTACACTGGGGATCAGGAAATTTGACCTTTCCACATTGTAGTGCGATCTTGGAGTTGGTATATATAATTAGCAGTGGGGGGGGAGGTGCAGCCCCCCCCCCCACATGAGCATGAACATGAGCATGAACGATGAACATTTCCTATGAAATGCCATTCATTGAAGTGACTGTTTGCTGAAGTGATATAGACCCATATGTATATACGATACTATCAAAGCACCTCGAGGAAACACTTAGACATTGCTGCCCATCGTATGGCTTGGTGCTGCTCAAATCACAGCTTGGACAGTGATAGTATCCCTAATTGTTTGAGTAGTACTGCAATACGTGATGCAGGTTATGGCCTACAATGTGGGACTGCAAATCATCTTTAAGCAGAAAATATGCACAATCGGCCTATTTATACATTACTGAAAAACAACTCAGGATGTGTTGCACAGTAACAGAATCCAATACCCGAAGAACTTCCTGTTTGTTTCAGCAGGAACATCTACTCCCCTTTCTTTCCTCTGTGCACTAATCCTTAGCAGTCCATACTTTCTTGAGTGCACTAGTCCTTAGCATTCTATATATTGTCTCTGAAACTCACTTTCAACATGACTGCATAACATGTGAACATTTACATTAGTTATTTCTGTGTTGCACGGTATTTTAACAACAGTGCTTCTGTCAGGAAAAAACATACATAAATAACAAAAGGCTCCATGAACCAAAAAGAAGTGATGTGGAAACTCTACTAACTTCTATATGCAACAAGTAAACTTCCATCAAAGGCACATAAAAAAACTTCAGAAATTTCATCTCTTAAAAATATGTTCTGCCCCTCTCCTTAGGACATAATTTAATTGGTCCTGGCCCTCCATGCTCCAAGTCCTTGCTGGGTCTACTGGCTTATCTCTTACCCCTAGAGTCTGGTATTGCTGAGACTGGTCAATGGATCTTTAGCATGTTCTGGAGGCTTAGCCACCTTTGCATCTGTCCTTGGGGGGGGGTTCTGTATATGTCCTAGACACTCTCTGCCTGGCCTGTCAAATATATCCAAAGGCAACTCCTCTCTCTGAACCACACCTCCTCTAAGGGAGCATCATCAACAAATGCCCTCCCACCTGGGACAGGCACACCCATCCCTCCATCACTCATTTTAGCCACTAATCTAACTTGGGTCGATTGGGCCACAGTCAGGGCTTTATCCCTCTATACCATCGGAGTGGCTTGCAGAAATTTCTTTTGCTCCATATAGGAAAGGAAGACTAAAATAGTCATAAGAGGGTAAACTCTTCCATTTTTGAGCACATACTTCTTCCAAGAAGCCAGTTTTCTGTTGCTATTTTTGAACATTTGCAGCAAATGCTAACCCTTGATTTCAAATCTAAATGAAGCCAGTATAAACTCAAGCCATTCTGTAAATCATATGGTAAAGCTGTGCCATCCTGATATAAAAATATGAATTTACTTCATTTTAGCTAGTTCAACATCTGGGCATTAACAGTCTAACCTCTTTGCATGGGGAGGCATACAACAGATATGTACTAAACATATTAGACAGTCTGATGTTTCCACTTCTGCTATCCCTAGCTTGGCACAATTTTGAAAATTATCAGATGCCTATTCTTTTCTTTCTAACCAAGAAACGTCTTTATTAAATTATCAATTATAACATAGGCAATCATACATTTAAATAACTGAAAACAAACCATATTCACATAATCTTAATCACAAGCATTTTGCATCACAAACCATATTGACATAATTTTAGTTGTAAACATTATACATCACTTATAATCTACCTAGTCATTTTCAGACATTGCATAGCTTATTCAAATCCTGCCTTATTTTAAACCTCATTCCTTCCCTGAATGTATTGTTCCCACAATTCCCATTTTTTTTAATATAATTTGCTCCTACCCTTTTCTAAAGATCCCAATTCCAGTTATTTTATTTCTGTTACTATATTCAATACTTCTAGTACAGTTGCTTTAGACTTTGGTTTCCATTTTCTAACTGCTTTTTTGACAGCCACCATAATTAGACTCAGCAAGGTCTTACTATGTCTAGGCAATTCCAATTCTGTGCCATAGCTCAAAAAATCATTTCCTTAGTTACACCCATTTGCTCACCCAGTATCTCTGATAGAGTAGTTTTCCGTGAATTTTTAAAGTCTGCCAACTCATTTCACTCCCAGAAAATGTGTTTCTAATTACTTCATTCTTCCACATCACAACTCCAACATTTGCTGTCTTCCTAATGAAAATTCAATGCTTGGGGTATAAAAATGCATATGTAAACATTTCCAAGCAAAAATCCTAAATCTTCTACACTTTGTTGCATATTTGGGAGACATACATATATCCCCCATTGTTACTTTATGAATTGCTTATCCAATCTCTCTTCATAATCCTTTCTAACCTCCTCCTCTGATTGATTCTTATAGTTATCATGCAATATTTTATATGCTGTACTAATTATTCCTTTTTTTAACAGCAGCTTCTGTTCTAGAGTCTACTAAAACCACTACCAGTGCTGGTCTTTCATTTAGCCCCCCCCCATTTCTTTCTCTTTGCCTATAGTCTGATATCAAGCCTTGATAGGGAAGGCAATCTCTAACCTGCAGTCCAAATAAATTCTTGGCATCTTCTCATTCTGTTACCTTTTCCTCTCCAGGTATTTGCTCCCGATACCTTGGTTCCTTTGTCTGTTTTCTCCAATAAATTCCAGCCCCCTCTTGCATATTGTCTGTATTCCTAATTGCAGTCATCCATGTCGGCAGAATCTCCTTTCTCCATTCCTGTGTTGGTTTAGTTCTCAGAATACATTCTGCTACTTTATGAATATAATATTCAGTATTATTATTGTTATTCTCCTTAAAGGTCTGCATCCAAAACCCAGCCTCTGCTTGTTTCTTGAGCTCCCCTACCCCCCCACCCCCATTTCATCATCATAACTTTCCACTTTGAATTATAGGTTTCTGCTTGTGCTATATATAGGAGCCTTAACTCTGTAGCTCTGAAATACCCCTTCAAATCAGGTAATCCCAATCTGCCTTGTTCTAATGGAAAAATCAGTTTATCCCACTTGACTCTTGACATCTTCCCCTCCCAGATAAAATAATTTAGATCCTTATTAATTGCTATCCACAACTTCTCCTCTGGTTGATAAAATATGTCTGACCTATGTATAAGATTAAAGGACTAAAAACATTTTAACTGCTTGCATCTTACTATCCATATCCATATAACAGAGACTCCAATTTCTAAGTTTTTGTATTACCTTTTGTTTAGTTTGTTCCCACATATCCCAAGCTGCCACACCAGAATCATTTTAATCCATACTCCTAAATACTTCATTTTATCATGTCCCCATAAATATGGATATTGCGGAACCAATTTGTGTGTGAGTACATAATTTACCACTATTGCCTTTGTTTTAGCTTCATTAATTTTGTATCCAGAAAAGATTTAAAACTGTGTCAAAATGTTCCACACCACTGTAATTTATTTTTCTGCTTTTATCTGGTATAAAATAATATCATCAGCAAATAGATCCAGGTTTTCTTGACTACCATACCAATTATATCCTTGAATTTCTGAGTCCCTTATTTTCTTTGACAATGGTTCTAAATATAATGCAAATAACAAAGAGAAAAGAGGACATCCCTGCCTGGTTCCTCTGTTCAAGCAGAAATGATCAATAGGAACCCACCCACTTTAATTTTCACCTCCGATCCATCATATAGGCTCCTAATCAACCTTATAATTTTTATCAGGGAATGCAAATGCTTCCATTGTCCTGCTCATAAAGTCCCAGTTTACTCTGTCAAATGCTCCCTCTGCATCAAGACCCACCAACAACAGTGGCATTTTCCTACATTCCACTTCTCTCTGGACCAGCAATGTTCTGTTAATGTTGTTGAATGTTTGCCTCCCTCCACAAAATTACATTGATCCATATCTCATCAATTTTGGCATCACTTTTGCCATTCTTTTAGCCATTATAGACAGACACTTTATAGTCATGGTATATTATTGAAACTGGCCTGTATGAAGCTGGGTCTGATGGAGCTTTACCTTCTTTAGGTATTATAGCTAACAGCTCTTTCTTCCAGGGTGTTAATTCTTTTCCTTCTCCTAAAATACTTGTAAATAAAACCTTCAAATATTTATCAGTTTTTTCCCTCCTAGCTTCCAACGTTATACAGGAATACCATCTATCCCTGGGGATTTTCCTGTAGATTGGTTACACATCACCACTTTGATCTCATCTCCTTCTATCCTAAGTGTTAGTAATTGAGGCTTGCCTACCTCTAACATGGGCATATTTAATTCTTCCATAAACATTTCCATTTATACCTTTTCTTGATTCCCATATTTCTCTGCTTTATATAGACTTTTATAGAATTTCCAAAATATTTCTAATACTTCTACAGGATCTATGGTTAGTCTCTTTGTTCTAAGCTCCCTAAGCTTGGTGACAACCCTTTCTACTTTCTGTTGCCTGGGTCATTGTGCTAAAGTTTTTGTGCTCTGGAATTATTGTTAAAAAACAGCTGCTTAACAGCAGTCCTTCAAAAATCTTGCATATCATCAAGGTAATCCCTTATTTTCTGTTTAGCATTCTGCAGCTGTTCCTCTTCTTGTTCTATGAGATTCCCCCTATTTTGCAATACTTTAACATCTGTCAGTCATAATTCTCATTACTTCTTAACCATATCTCCCTTTTTATTTCCACCCTATTTTTAAACTCCACTTTAATTTTAGCACACTCCCTAGCTATATTTTCAGAAGAAAATTCTGTCTTCTCTAATAGCTACTGAACATTTTCCACTACCCATTCCTTAAATTCCTCTCTTTTCAACAGATAGGTGGGAAAGCGCCAGTGTCTCATTTTTATTTCATTACCCTGTGTTTTTATTTTAGTTATTATTGGTGTATGATCTGAAATCGGTACTGGGTGCATATGAAAATGTACAATTAAATGCACATGTTCCTGTGAAATGTATATTCTGTCTAGCGTAGCACAGTTTTTGTATCTTGGGGAATAATATATAAATTCATTCTGAACTCCTAGTACTGAATTCACATCTTCCATGCCAAATATTTTCATAAATTTCTTCAAATGTCTACCCTCATTTGCTATATTTCCCTTTTATACCCCCAGACACATCTTCACTGTTTCAAATCAAATTCCACTCAACTATAAGAAATATTCTTTGCTGAAAGCTGGTTATTTCTCTCAGAATTTTCATAAGCTCCATTATAGCAGTTTTAGGTGGATTATAAATACTTGCCAGTGTAATCTTCCTCCCTTGCCAGTAGTCCCTTAGTACTACAAATCTACCAATATTATTATCTTTTTATCTTCTTCTATCATTATTGGAGCTGCTCTTTCAATTAATGTAAATACTCTTTTCCTTTGCCCCAGGTATTCCACTAAATAACTATCCTTTAAAACCTTTCTTTATCAAATTCACATGTTCACTTCTTTCCAAGTGTGTCTCCTGTAGCATAGCTATTTGTACTCTACATTTCTTAATATAGTTCACTACTCTTTCTTTTTTGTATTCATCTGTGAGACCATTGACATTTAAAGATGTTACAGAGAGCATCATTATGTTGAAGAGTTATTATTCGCATCCATTATGCACAACAGCTGTTTTGTTAAATGTCTAGTTCCAGCTTTTGTGTTACGTGCATACACTGTTTGGCAGGTTGATCTTTTCTACAGTTGTTTTTTCTCATATCCCTTTGAGCCTATGTCACATCTTATAAAACTTTGTTTTATAGAAAGCTCTCAAACAAAACATACACACCCCAATATCCCATAAAACCTATTAACCTAATAATAATAACACACAAAACTATGTACATCTTCAAATATGGAAGTTTCACCCTCCTAATTGGAACAAATGTTCCAAAATGACAGCCACACACAAAGACTTGAGTTAACCTAAAAGAAAGGTTATCCAAACTAAGACTCGTGGTGCAGCCTGTGCTTCAGCTAAGTGTTGTCAGGTTTTGTCTTATCTTTATAGCTCTCACAGCTGAGTAAACAATTGAATGCCTTCAGAGAACATTATCTCCTATCCATTTCTCTTTATCAGATTGCCTCCTGGAAGACCAGATACAAAAGTGCTACTAAGCATACATTTATTTGCTAGAAAAAAGCTTTATAATACTCAATATTATTTTTAGTTTATTTGCTTCCTCTTAAAACTTGTTACTAGTATGACAATAGGAGGTACTGCTAGCACAGCTAGCTGGAATTTTGTAAATAATTATATGTAATTTATGAATATCAAACTGATTTATACAAATGCTTGTTACAAATGTATTAAAACTGTATGTCATGTGTATATCAAACTAATTTGTACATATGTTTGTGTTGAAAAGGTATTTGTAAAGTGCTTGTGTTTGAAATATATCCACAGGGTGCCCTACTGGAGAGAACAGAAATGTACATGCACTATTGTATCTATTTAAATGTATATGTTTTAACAGAGGAATCTGGAAAACAGAAGGTTAACCTCAGTCCAGCAAACTTTAAAATATATCTGAAAATAAAGATCACTTTATGGGCTAGGCTATAAAGATGCTATCTCACAGGTTTCAATGCAGCCAGAGACACAAAGTCTGTATATGAAAGCTTTCTGTATTGTCTTTAGGGTGAACTGCTTACTACTCTGGAGGCATGGAGGTATGAAATTGTTTTATGACTTACAGCACCTGCCACAGATCTGAGCAAAAGCCCTTGTGTGCGTGTTTTTACAGGTAGGTGCTAAATTCTGCCAGCTTCCAGCAATGGAGGTTTGCATGGGAACTAGAAGTCAGATGACCAGAAGTGATGCCATTCTGCAAGCTATCACAGAAGTAATATTTTAGATATTATTTTGAGAAGTCTCTTAGTGAGACAGAGCATTCTGCATTCTGTCTTGGCCCTGACCACAAGAAGGACATTTCACTACATCATCTGCCTTGCTCTATTAAGTCGGGAATAGTGATTCTCTTAGATTCAGTCAGGAATATAGTGAAGCTTAGTTTAGATATTGTTTTTCTTTATTTGTCTAAGCCTGTCCTTTAATGTTATTTTAAATATTTCCAGTGATTTGAACTCTGATATCACTATCAATATATACTTAGCATTTTCTTGTTCTTTCATTATTTGTTATTAAATATATTTAAACCTTTCATTGTGGCTGATCTTTGTAGAGATATTTAAGTTTTGAGAGTACTTACATATTTATTTGGTGACACTGTGTGAGCCACTCCTAATTGCTTTGCTCTTGGTCAAACTACCATTTTCTATTAATATTAATTTCACTCAGTATATCGGGTACCCTTGGAAGAGCCTTAAAGTAGCTGGTGAGGGGTTGTGGTGACAGTGATAACTACCTTATAGTCTGGGCAGAAGGATACATAGCTAGTAAACCTGTGCCAGCCTTTCTCAGGTGTGTGTGTGTGTATGTGTGTGTGTGTGTGTGTGTGTGTGTGTGCGCGCGCACACATGTGTGTGTTTGTGTAAATAAAATCTCCAAGAGTGTGTGTGTGTGTGTGTCAGCTACTTGGGCAGGGACACAAAGCACTAGTTGAAAATAGGATTTGGCTTGGAACCCTGGCTAAAGACTCATCTCTACAGCTGTGCCAGTGGAGAGTCTTATTGGGGATCTGGAGAAAGAGGTAACCGTGGACTGACTTTGTTCCCCATGTGCTCTTAAGGGAAACTGTGCTTGATTGGGCTTGATGCAGAGAGCTGGATCTGGAGATTCTGTGTGTGTACCTGTTATCCTCCCAGTGAACTTCCCCCACCGGTGCCAATGGTGAAGATTGAGGCTCCTTGATTACTGGTCCAGAGGTGGAGGATTGTCACAACTAGATCAAGTTAATGGCCTTAATCCAGTCATTTCCCTATGCAAGAATGAGAAAAAAGCACACTCAATTTTGTTTTGTCATGCTCTTTTAATCAGATGTTTGTTCTTATTTTTTTTACATTGCAGTGCCTACATTTCTTAAAACAGAACAAGAAGAAAGACAGAGGGTTGAAAGAAAAAACAGGAGCACTTGTTTACATTAGCAAATCCATTACACTTAAAATAAATGAGAAAGCTTTACTTTATAGCCTGCAAAGAAAATCATGCACTACAAAAATAGTACCATTAAGAAAAAAAATAGTTTTACTTAAGTTTACTTTCTCCCTCCTCTTCTCCTCTCATAAATATTCTTTGGAATATGACATGATGTAGGGCATATGCTTTAGAGTCCCCTACAAGTTTAACAAAGTCAGAGTCCAATATTTCCAGATTTTCTTGTTCTGTCATGTTTCACAAATACAATTATTGCTTTGTAATCCCACAGTTGTCAATTCCCAAGTTACTGATTTTATTCCTGTTCATCTCCATCTCCCAAATCCTCTATCTGCTTCATTTCCAAAGTACTCGCAGTTCTTCTAGTCGAATGTTATACTTTTTTTTCTTCTCTCAAGCATTTTCCATTAAAACAATGGAAAACATTTCACTGGCACAGTCTCTCTGTGGTCTCTATTACTAGAACAAGAAGCAGAATCTCCTTTGGTTTCACAGCTCACTTTTTGTTGAACAAATTGTGTATTTCCTCCTTAGCATGTACTTCATCAAAAAAATGATTTTGTCCCTCCAGGAAAGAATATTTTGAAGCTAGCTAGGTACAGCAGTTTGACTCTTATACCTGCTTCTCAACATTCCCTAAATAGTGTAATAAACGTATTCCTCTTCTATCTGGTGTACAATGAATAATCATTCTCCACAAACACTCTACTTTGTCTTTCTGCCACAGTTTTGCCAGAATCAACTCTATCTGCTGGTAGGATTGCATCTTAAAGGTCTAGGTTGCTTTCTTATAGCCATGTTTTGGACATACACAAGCTGTACCCTTTCAATTAACAACTCCTGCTGTGGAATACTGGTTCAGTTGCTTATTTGTGCTTTCATAAAATTAATAGTCTGTTCCTTCCAGCTTCTCTGGTACAGCAGAAAATCTCAGGTTTTCCCTATGTGCTCTGTCCTCTAATTCTATTATTTTTTGAAACATTTTTTCTTGAGCATTCTCATATTCAGCCAGACTTTTCTTCATTTTGACCTTTGATTTTTGCAATTTTATCACCTTGTCTGAATACCTGTTTAAATCTTTTTCCATTTTTTTTCAGCCTTTTGTTGTTTGAGTTGATATTCCATCAGTGTTTATTTTAGTCATGTCTGTGTGCAATTGCCTTATACTTTCCTCTAGGTTACTGGAAGTCATGTCTGGAGTTTGCACTGCATTTTGCTGAACAGCTGTGGTATTTTTCCTAGTCAGTGTTTTTCACTCATCTTTTTCAGGTCCTCTGTATTTCTTCTTTCCTGGCATCCAAGCAGTGCAGTTATAAGCCAGTTACTGAAATGTAATTAATAATTAAATATAATTCCATTGGCTTTCTCTACTAAGTTTCTGTTTTCACATTGGAAGAGACAGTATTAAGATGCTGCACAATGTACAGCCATCTTGGAAGTCCTCAGATGCCTGTTCATGGTGGGAGCATGGCTCTTTCTGGCATCAAGGCACGTGTCAGACTTGGAAAGTCTACTCGGTTCATGCATTCCCTAGTTCAACCCCCATACAATAAGCAAGAATAACCTGAAAACACAAATGAAAACATCATAAAATTATAATTACCTATCTTGCATCGAATTCATTCACTGATACTGGATGGAACACTCATCCAAAGGCAGGTGGTTGGAGAAAGGGTATTGGGCCTATGTTCAAATCAAATGGCACATAACCATTTTATCTGTTCCTGAATATTTTCTGCAGTGAAAAAAAAAGCTGGGAAGAATCTCAATCAGTATAAATTAAGCTACCCTTAAAAGTCAGAACCAAAGGAAGGTCAAAAGGTACAGGTTGAAAAGCCCAAATTCTGAAACACTGAAATGTTAAAAGAGGCATGACTCCTGCTATCACAGTCCAAGTAGTAATGGTTCATGAAGGGATAAATCAATGATTAAATCACTACAGAATGACTGCATATGCAAGAGAAATACTTGAAACAAGCGCTGAAAGTAGCTTTACTCCTAGTCTGTCTTCTTCAGCTCATGCACTCTCTTCACGCAAAATGTGAGTTTCCAGTACATGTCATGGGTATTTTGTTGTTAACTGTTTTGAATTCTGCCACAGTAAATAAACCAGGGTGACAAATGAATCAATCTGAGGACAATTCTGTTGTTTTCTAAATTAGTGGTAAATATTCATGGTCAAGAAACACAAAGAAAAAATAAAGAAAATCTGCTACAAAATGATGTTTGATGTTGATTAAATTAAACAGCATTAACTCCACTTCCTCTACACACACACACACACACACACACACACACACACACACACACACACACACACACACACACACACACACACATACACACACATGCACCCACATGCACACACGTGCACACACCTAAAATAAAAGCCTGCTAGTCTGGTGTATCATATTTTTAGAAAACAGTGATTCAGTATAAAAACACTACCATGCACTCTAATTCTCCTTATTAAAAAAACAAAAAAACAAAACATAAACTGCGCTGTTCACAATCAGGCAACCAATTCATAAACACAAAACAGATATGTTCACAATGAAATAATCAAGATTTGGTTTTGTGCATGCACATATTTATATATTATAATTTGTGTCTTTAGTCTGGTCCAAATTAAACTGAATACTGACTTGCTAATGTTTTAAGTACACAACTCTTTCAGACAGACTTGGATTTCTCTGCAATAGGCCTGGGCCTACTCAAAGGGGCTGGCTTTAACATTTGAGAGCTCCTGTTCCATCTTAAGTTTGCAAGAATCTAATAGGCTCTATGAAATACTGGGATTTTATTGCTTTTTTGCAACACCCTCTTATTTCTGTGGTCTTTAAAATAGATTCTTGAGATGAAGATTTGTGATTTAACATCTAAGTTGGAAAGTTTCAAAGAGTTTAACCTCATATATAGATATTTTTCTCCAGTCTTCATTAATTGAAAGGAGGTGCGTGCAAAAGCACAACTCTCTCAAAAGTGTGTCTGAACTCTATTTTTGTTCAGTTGATAGGAAGAATTGATCTACGGCTTATCAAGTTAATTAATAGGATTACTAATTTCTTTTTCTGAGCAAAACATATTGCTTAGAACTTTCCCAAAGTGTTCAACTAGAAATAAGTTGTTTAGAAACCATGGTGTGCAGGACGTATGGATGTTGATTGATGACCAGCTCTCTAGAGCTGTATTAGATCATTCAAAAGAGAAATGTCATTGGCTGTAAGAGTTCTTGAGTCAAAAATGAAAAGTAACCTTGTGAGACAGTTGATCTTAAATGACACACTGCATTGTTTTATTTGACAGAATTTGGCAGGTTATTAAATTAGTTATATATTGTACAAACATGTATTAAAGATGGATCAGGAATCCTAAACCTCCCATGATGGGTATATGTTAAGAAATCACCCTGTGATAGAAAAACATAGGAACAGTTTAAGTAGTAATGCTGCTAACAGATCTAAACATTCTTTACAAAATTCATTTGGGAAATGAACAGGTCTGGTGGTCTTGTTATCTGGACATTTGATTATAGTTATATTCACCAGTACTAAATAAAAGGTCAACAATGAAAAGGCTACTATAATGAAAATACTTAATGTCAAACAACTTTTTATTGTCTTGAGAGCATGTGTTTTTATCAGTGAAAGGTCAACTGAATACTATGCAATTTACTTTTTTTTTTTTTCTATCTTATACTTGCCTGATGTTGCTTTATTATTTATTTTGATTATAATGAATTGATTTCTTGAATTTTCTTTAGACAAACTTGTTGAAAAAAGACTGTCCCTGTCATCTTTTAAATAAAGGCACTGCCTATATTATAAACTTGACTTCCTCTATGTTATGTTTCCCAAAAATTAACTAGATGGATTTGAATTTGAGTGGAAAATGCCACAATTTTATTATAGTTAAATAAAAATAATAAGTTTATTACTCTGAGTGTGTCATATGACTAAAGAAATTCTGAAGTCTTAGACTGTCTATTGTTTAAAAACAATGTATACACAAATGCAAGAATGTGTGGACTAACAACAACCCATGTTTATTGTGGAAAAGATTGGTTGGAATAAATACTGGGCCCCAATTTGTTTTGTCTTATAGGCAGTATGGCATTTAGGCATTTATAAACTGTTACTGTAATATGTGCATAATTTAGATCACCATTGCACCAGACTAAGCTATATGGGATGTCCTGACAGCTTCCAAAGTTTAGGATTCCCTCTGGGGCAAACCCTGCTAAATTAATTGTTTCTACATGGAAAAAGTTTACTTTTTAGTCAGAATTGATAGCTAATAGTTATATCTACTGGTTTTGAAAGCTGTCATTGTGATTTTTACCTCAAAAGTTGTGTCTATTTGTGATTGTTTCATTTAACTTTATTAGTTGTTGGATCTATTGAAAACAAACAAACAAAACAAAAAGCAGTCTTGTTTGAGTTTGAAAGAATTTGCCTCAAAGTCTTGTTTTTTGTGAGGAAGACATACTGGTTATCTTGCCAAGGATCAGACCAGCTGGTCAACTTCCAAGGCTTTAGGGCACCTTCCATGCACCCAAGTCACTGTACAGCTCAAGAAGAGTGGTATGAAATAACTGTCTAGCATTTCTCAAGGCTGGTCAGATAAATATCCTGTTAGGGATTACCATCTACAATCATCTAATTTTGAGGAAAAATATTTTTTTCTGTGACTACTTAGAGTTTAATGGCTTTTATGAGCACTGTCATTTATGTAATTGTCATAGAAACGGTTTACCACTATTCTGACTTATGTGCTAAGCATTTCCTGAGGGGAAGTCCTAGATAATTAACTGCGAGGAAAACATTTACTTTTTAGTCAGAAATGAGAGTTAGCAGCTGTATCCATTGATTTTGAGGGTTGTCATTAAGTTTTTACCTCAAAACTTGTGTGTTTATTCATGACTGTTTCATTTAACCTCTTATTAACTGCCAGTTCTATTGAAAAAAACATAGGATCATAGAAAGTTACTAGGCTAATGGCCTTGGGGCCCTTACAAGCCTAGCCAAGAGTTTATCCCCAAAAAAGAACCTTCAGTCAGCATCTGTCACCCCTGTCAATAAGGGAGAAATTTGTGGTTTCCCATCCACTCATCCAGGTTGCACATGAAGAGGGTCAGCGAGCTGTTCTGTTTGACATGTATGGGAAGTCTGTTTCAGAGATGGGGCAGCCTTTGGGATACAAATCTGTCTCTCTAGCAGGTTTTGTTGATTTTGCATATTAGATTTAGATCTATCAAGCAGGTAAAGCATGAGGAGTTAGACTTACGGATATGGAGCATCTCTAGTAAGGCAGGGTCCAATATTGCCTTGTAGGCAAGACACAGATCACATCTGAGCAATCTGTATGATATTGAGTAGAATAATAGTGATTTGAGCCAGTCCACATAGGACAGATGTTGGAGGCCATGGATTGTCTTTGTGAGGTATTTCTGTGGCCTTTCCAATTGGTGCAGATGTTTGGAGAGGTACATAGTAAATGGGGCATTATACTCAATTATAGGCCTAATGAGGGAGGAGTACAGAGAGATAATAACCTCCTTTTTTCTGTAAGCAATCCCTTTACTTATGAGATGAACCAAGTAAAAGGCTTTTCTGACTACTGCCACCACATGATGGACGAATGTGAGATTGTTGTCAATCAGAGTACCCAAGTCTCTCACCACAGGTTATGTGCTTAGGGGGTTGCCGTTGATGTGGTAATCAGTAGGGGCCATGTTTTTGCTGAATGGTATGATAATACATTTTTTTGTGTTTAACTTAGGTCCATGACTTTGGCACCAGTTATTTGTAGCTATGAGACCCTCTTGCAGTATGTTACCATCATTTGGGAAGTCAATAATAGCACACAACTTACAGTCATCCACAACCTTGGTCAGTCACAGGCTTTTTGTCTTTGCCTGGACCTCTGAGAAGTAGATGCCAAACAGTATGGGTCCCAGGACAGATCCCTAGGGAACACCACTAGTGACAGGTCTGCTGTCGGAGGTGGTGGCACCTATTTTGACCTTGTGGGTCCTATTGGTGAGCCAGTTGGCCACCCGCCTGATGAGATAGGAATTTGAGACAAGTTGTGTTAGCTTTTTGATGATGCCTGAGTGGGGGATTGTGTCAAAGGCCTTGGCCAAGTCAAGGTAAGCTGTATGTACTGACTTTCTCTCATCCAGGTCTTGGTGACAGTCTCAAAGAAATCAACCAGGTTCAATAGGCAAGATCTTCCCCTGATGAATCCAAATTGGATGGGATCTAGTGCTTGAAAATTGTCTATGTCTTTGTTTATGATATCCATAATAATATGCTCCTTGGCTTTACAGATCAGACATGTCAAGCTAATGGGGTGATAATTTCCTGGGTCAGTAGTGGCACCAACTCTGTGGCAGGAGAGGACAATGGCTGCTTTCCACTCTGCTAGAATGAAGCCTGTAATTATCAACAACAACAAAGAAAAATGGCCTTGGCTTCCATTGGAAGAATTCACCATACAGTATTAAGGTTAACTTTTCTACTTAAATTAGTATATAACACCTAAAGATACTGGTTTTAAGGGTTCTCATTAATTTTGTGTACCGTAAAACTTATGTTTATTCATGATTGTTTGTTTAACCACTTCTTAAAGGAAAACTCCACCCTCTCCTACAGTTTAACTCAACTCTTAGGTCACTTTCTCCCTACAATATGATTATAGTACAGTGTAGGTACCTGATCAATCTGGGCATCTTGGGGCAATGTAGAAATTGCCTCATGTGCACAGACAACTCTCTCCTCCTACCACCCAACACTACAACCTGTGAGAGATGCACTTATCTAGCCAAACTGGAGGTAAAACTTTCTCCAACCAAGACTGAACTTGACATTCAGGAGGAGAAGGTAAACACTTGCACCACACCACACTTATCACATAGTCTCACTAAATCTACAGCACCAAAATCCACACATAGAAACACAAAAACATTCATGGAGGCTCTCAGTAATAATCTGCTCAAGCAACAGAGACCTCCAAAGCAGAAACCCAAGCAACTTCCACCACCCCAACACAACCCAAATGACACAGAGCCCACAGACTCAGTGTGCCACTCAAACACAGCCAATAAGGCAAAACAACATATCCAACACACTAGTCATAGGTGACTCTATAGTCAGGCACACTGATGTTCCACTCACCAGGCTAAACAAGGAGAAGGTTACTCTCAGCTGCCTGTCAAGTGCCAGGATCCTCCACATAACCCATGCACTCAGGTCACTCCACAACAAGTACAAATATGACTCTGTCATTGTCCAGGCTGGTGTGAACAACCTGAGATGTACCTCTCTGGACTACATGAAAAGAGAAATGAAACAGCTCTCCAATCTTGTAGCCCAGGCAGGTATGACCCTAGCCCTGAGTAGCATTCTGCCATCGCCCAGAATAATACCGCAGTACAAGGACAAAATGATTGACTTCAACAATTGGCTAAGCTTCTGGTGTCATTCTAAAGGGATCCAGTATCTGTCTGCTTGGGATGACATGGTCGATAGACCACGATGCTTTGCCACAGATGCCTGGTGTCAGAGCCATGGCCTCTAGCTCAGTGCCAAAAAGTGTATTGTCATCCCCTTTGGTAAAAACTCTGTACCCATGAACTACTACATAGACAGCAGTCTACTTACCACTGAATGTGTGATAAGAGACCTTGGGACCCAGGTGGACAGTAGTCTGTCCTTTGATAGTCACATTGCCACAGTAGTCAGGAAGTCCTTCTACATGGCACACCTCATCATAAAAGAGTTCTCATCGAGGAAAAAAGAGGTCATTGTTCCCCTCTACTCGACACTCATTAGACCCATTATAGAGAATAATGCCCCTTTTGGAATGTACCTCACAAGACATCTGCAGCAGCTGTAAAGGCTCTTCACAAAGAGGATTACTGGCCTCAAACAGATGCCCTACACTGACCATCTCAAAAAAACTCCAGCTTTACTCCGTAGCATATCGCCTACTCCGAGGTGATCGCTGCCTAACATATAAAGCTATGTCAAACCCAGAGCTGACATGCTACACCAAAAGAAATCCCAATCTCTTCAAGTTACATGCCCTAGGGACCTAAACATTGTCACCACAATAAACATGACATGCTGGAGGGATAGATTCCTGTCCCAGAGACTTCCCATACTTTGGAACAGGCTACCCATCTATGTCAGGCAAAGTTCTTCATTAGCACTCTTCAAGAAAAATCTTGATGAGTGGATGAAAAATAGGAAATACACCCCAGGATCACTTCTGTGTCTCTGCTCAACAGTGGCACAGGAAAATAACTTTCTTGGGTGGCGTAAGCCAGGGAACCTTGTTGGCTAGGCTTATGTAGGCCCTTGGGCTGATAGCCTAGTACCTTACATATGAACCTATGAACCTATGAAACCTGCCTGTACTTTATAAAACTTTCATTTCCTCATTTTAGAACCAAAGGAAGGGAGAGGCCACCCACTTTTTTTAAGCTTAACTTCTCACATAAGTTGCAGAGGAATTTGTTTACACCTGCATGACATACCAGAGACACAGAGAAATTTGTAGTCAGGTACTGCTCACAATCTTATAGGGGTAATTAGTCCTGCTGTCAGGAGCTCCAGCTGCTGTAAACAAGACAGAGAGGTGTGAAACTGTTTCCATTGTCTCTACTGCAGAGAGAAAGAGAACTTACACTGATTCACAGCTGCTTCCAATGTAGCCATGCCTTTCATAGGAAAACAGAGCAATTAGATTAGTCAATGGTTCAAAGGCAGTTGTTACTTCTTTTGACAAATTTGCATAACCAGCATCGGAGTATTGAAATACTAAGCTTTAAATGTTTGTGGTTTATGCTACTTTACATTTTAAGGTGACTTGAATGCAGTATCAAAGATGTCTGTGACATTTAGAGAAAAGTCAGAAAATATTTTTCTTGTAATTCTTGTAAAATATCAGCACATTTAACATTGTGTGTGTGTGTGCGGGGGTGGCGGCTGTGAATTCATTTTGGACTACAAAAAGATGCTATGATCAGAGGCCTGCAGTTTAGAAACTGTTTTGGTTGCAGCTGTATAATTCCTTAGCATACTGTAAAACAAGCCCTGATGTACACACAAATGAGAGCTGGTCAAGAAATAAAAGCAGCAGTCCTGTTACAGACAGTATATAAGATGATAGCAACTGACACTAATCCCATTATATGTCAATGGCATCAGAATACACCACTACTTCCTTACGTCTAGAATGACTCATATAAAACAGACTTGAAATGGATTATGGGAAAAAGAAGGGCTTATAGAAAAATAAGATCACGTTGAGATGTCAAGCCCCATGACAGCCATTTTGCAGAAAACACATTAAAATTCTTTTAGAAGCAATCATGGTGATTTTGAGGTGTTAAAATAGTGCAGAAAACAGAAATAGAGTGAAAAATAGATTTTTTATTTCTAAGGTGGAGTTTTCCTTTAAATACTAATGCCATTAAAAAGCTGGTATTGTCTTTTTATACAATAATTCACTGCAAAGTATCATGTTTTGTGAGAAAAACATGGACTTTTCTGTTTAAACTCATAAGTATGACCTAAAGCTTCTACTTTTAAGGGTTGTTATTGAACAATTTTAACTCAAACCTCAATTGTTACTCATGATTATTTTACCTAAGCATTTTTATTTGCCAGTTTTGGTAAAAAGTTGGTCTTGCTTTTCTATTAATTAATTCACTGCAGATGATCACCTCTTTGTTAGGAAATTTCTGCCGTTTCAGTTTGTCTGGCTAGAGGTTAAAACTACTTATTTTAAAGGTTGGCATTAAGGAATTTACCTTAAACAAAATGAGCTTTTACTAAATGTTACACCTAACCACTTCTCAAATGTCAATTCTGGCTTTCTATAGAGCAGCTTTTTGCGGGACAGAAAGACTTACTTTTCCATCAAAACTGATTGACAGGGCTAGGACTAGTGTATTTGGTGGTTATCACTTGATCATTTTCCTTTAAATTTCAGTTTTGATGTCAGAAAGTTGGACTAACTCTTCAAGATTCCAATATCCACTTTTCAAACAGAAACTTATTTTAGAGGTTTTGGTTCTGTCCAGCTTCTGTGTTGCCTGAGCTGCTGAGGCGTGACTCCACTGTGGCCATTTGGAATTCCTTGGGCCACTCATCTTTTCTTCTACAACTCTCTGGTGTGCATCTTGGAGAGCGTCTAAGGACAGAGATTCAGAACAATCCTGTGCGGCTTCTTGGTTGCCCAGTTCAGGTAAGGGAGAACCACTCTGGTCAACATCAGGGAAGGGAGCAAACAATGTTTGTTGCCACCCTCAGGAATGTCCTGGAGTAGGGATCATCATGTTAGCTGCCTTTTTTCTAAGACATCTCCCAGATAAATTAAACCTTTTTCTCCTCATGTATGTTATAAGGAAGATTGGCTGGTCTTAGTTATAAATTATTTAAAGTCTTTCAGTTTTAAATTCAGAATTGTTCCTATTTGCAGTGGTAAAACTGTTTCCTCTCTTTCAGAACCACCAGTAATTTGCCTGATGATCAGCCAACACATCTCACAATCTGATAAATTATATAAAGTGTCTTAGTCCCACAAATTATTATTTTTAAATCCTGAGGCACACCCTGTAGTGATATATGTGTGTAAGCCTTTCCAAACAACTTGGTACAGTTATAATCTCATTCTTTCTGATAAGATGGGAGAAGCCTTGACAGCCGTCGGAATAATTTTTATGTCTCCTCCACTTTAGCTTTCAGAGTAACCTATTGTCAGAAAAAGAAGAAACACCAGCTGTACCACAGCAACGTAGTTTATTGAGATAGTAAGCGCTTTCAGGGATCCAACCCCTTCATCAGACAACAAGTGAATATACCTTACACAATTTATAGCCTCACATCTAAGCTGACAACCCTTAGGCAAGGCATATTGTTTGGTCCCTCTTTGGCTAAAGTCCTTAAAAGATTTTATGAAAGTAAGAAATCATTTTAGGGGGACTGGCAAGATGTTTTCTTTCTTATTTACCAAAAGTGATAAGGAAGTACAAGGAACACGGGAGAGTTCTCACAGAAAAAAAGGAAGAAGAAGAAGGTGGACATGTCCCCCTCTTCCCCCCATTGGCATCCTGAGCAATGTCCCACATTTTCCCAAATTCTAGTTTTCATTTCCATCTGTGACAGCAGTTAACATCAGATACTTGTTTCTGGCTATCTTCTCCTGCCTTAGCATGCTGCCTCAGGAAATATTGGTCTTTACTCTCCCCGCTCTAACAAAATAAGAATTAGATTCAAGTAATTTCTAGTGCCATAGAAAGAAACACCAGACTCCTGTCATACATTTTTCTTTTCTAAATTTTCTCATCAAATTTTTTAAAATTTCATGTTTAATGTTTTTTTTTCTTTCTGGCACTTTCTATAATCATAAGCTCCAAGAGTGTTCACAAAGATCATGGCTCCTGTAATAGCCCATTTCAGTTTGTAAGGAATTCACATTTTTCCATATTTTGAAGATGGCCTTATTTTTACAGAGTCCTTCAGTAGCTGTCAAGAATCTCTAGCTTCTAAAAAAATGTTTTTTCCGAGTTTGTATTTTCTAGTGAACTTAGAGAAATCTTTCTCACTCCATTACTCATCATTGTGTTTCAAGGAAGCCTACTGGATACATCCCTCATGATGGCTTTTCTTCAGAATAAAGTAAATTGCTACAGGGAACATTTTCTGATACTCTCCTGCCAGATTCTAGATTATGCCTGGGAATAGCTTTGAATCTAAGATTCGTAGTTAATACTATTTTCATGATTTTTTATGAGGAAATTACAATGGCTCAGAGGATCAGTTTGGATCCAACCCCAGCTTCTCTTCCTTTCATTTCAGATTCTAGAGCTGAGATTGGAAAATAAAATTAAAAAACAATTCTTAATTCTGTTATTGAACCAGTGACTTTTCATCTCAGGTCTTTTTCTTCTTTTTTTTTTTTTTGTTCCTTTGACCTCTGCTCAGTCTGCAACCACGGATGGATCAGACTATGTTTTTGGAGCTGTACATAACCAGGATAAAGTCCATGGAGTGTGTAGCAAACAAGACAAATTAAAGCAAAAAATGTCAAAAAAATGATGGTTCTAATAAATATTCTCAAATCCCTGAACCATCTTTGGTTTCCAGGCTATCTTAAGCAATACCACAATGATTTGGCATATAGGCAAATGGGAAGAAAGTGAGTCCTAACCCCTTTTGTAGGCTTGTTATGATAGTTACTTTTTGGCTTGGTCTGTTCCTTCAGGTGACCTATATTTAGTCAGAGCACAATATTACTGCAGATATGTTGAGCAGGATCAGGACAGACCCTCACTATGAACATTGCATCAGGTTCTTCCAAGAATTCATCCATCTGAGGGAAAATCATTAAGAAACTGGTTTGCTTCCAGTCACAATCAACAATGACATTCTGTTCCAGGAGTTCTTTTACTTGTACTTTGACTATATATGCCTTTCATTTCCTTGTACAGGAATCTTTCTGTACAATTTTCAACCTTTTCTTCTACTAAAGGGTCGACCCCCTTTTGGCACAGGCAGTAGCAATCCTTCCTTCTTTTGAGTTTGGCCAAGGGTGATTAATGTAAGCTTCCTTACAGAATGGATTTACTCATAGGAAATACTAAGTTATTTTCCCTTACGGGCCATTTTAAGCCTAGCCATTTTGCCTTTTTATGTATGAAATAACCTCTCCCAAGTTGATAATTATGCATTTCCCCTAGTCATAATAATTGGGATTATACCATAGATAATTTGAGGAGACCCATGCATGGGATAACACATTTAGGAGCTGCCTCTGTCCATTAGTAGTACAGGGGACAGTTCTGGGGTAAATGTTCTGTTTCCCATCCATATATTCAACTTGCGCTTGAAAATAGATAGGGATGAACTTTTTATTTTATGCGGATGAGGAATATGGTTCACTTTTAAATTAACAACTGTTAATTTATTCAGTTCAGTGCCTGGATGAAAGGAACTGTTTCTTTTAGGTGACTTTTTTTCTGAGGATGTGAGCAGGTATTAAATGAGGGGAAACAATGCTGCTAGAAAATAATATTTGGGTAAGTAGAAGAGATTTCTTAGTTGGTGCTGGTCCAAGAACCTGGACCTTTTTAAGGACTGGTTCTACACTATTTGTGTGAGCTACTATTCTATGGCCTTTCTTAATCTTTTGTTAAGAATTATCTTTTATCCATTTCGCCTAGTCTGCACTTAGATTCCTCTTTCTTCTCTATCACATGTGAAATAGTTTCTGAAAAGGGTTCTACCTAGCAGCCCATCTAGTAGGGTTGTGGATCCTCTTGGCATCTTTATTTTCTACTACAAAAAACTGCACTGTTTCCTTTGGACGTATACATAAGGCATAATGAAGTTCTTATTATGGTAAGCAATGTTGTCTTATAGGATCATAGGGGATTACTAGTCTATTGACCCATAGGTGATTTTAAGCCTAGCCGTTTCATCCCAATGTAATACCATAGAAATGCTAGTCAATATCCAAGATTGTATTATTTTTGGGTTCTGTCCCCAGTAAGAATTTATGGTGCCCCATCCACTTGTCCAAGTTCCTCTTGAACAGTGTAATAGAGGTGCTCTGTTTCACATGAATTGGTAGCCTGTTCCAAAGATCCGGCAGTCGCTGGGAGATAAATATGTCCCTCCAGCAGGTTCTATTTAAGTTGCAGGCCATATTTAGGAACCTGGAATGGGTAGCCCTAGTCCCGTTTGATTTATGGATATGCAGCAAGTTCATTAGGTTTGGGTCTTGGATTGCTCTGTATGCCAGGCATAAGTCTCTCCTAAGAAGTCTATACGATACAGAGTATAGTGACAGGGACTTTATTTGGTCTGTGTAAGGCACATGTTGGAGACCCTTGATCTTCTTTGTTTGAAACTCTGAAGTCTGTCTAATTGCTGCAGGTGCTTAGTACTGTACATCCCAAACAGGGCGTTATACTCTATTATGGACCAAAGTGCCAGTATAGAGAGGTTATAACATCCCAAACAGGGCATTATACTCAATTATGGGCCAGATAAGTGCCAAGTATAGAGGGGTTATAACATCCCAAACAGGGCGTTATACTCAATTATGGACCAGATAAGTGCCAGTATAGAGGGGTTATAATTTTTTTTGCTCTTGAAGTGATGGCTTTACTAATCAAGTTAGCTACATAGAAAGTTTTCCGTATTACCTTGCTCTGACTTCTGTCAGAAGAATATCTGAGTTACAACTTTTTTTATGATGAGCCAACCTTGTCTCATCTTCAAAAAAGACAGGCTAATTTTGAGATAAAATCCTTCAACTCATTCACTCCAAAGGAGCTCAGAAAGTCTGCACTGTAACTTCCAATGAGCAGAGTCTATGCCTTTTGACAGAATCAAATTATGTCCTCACATTTCAAACAAATGTTCATATCTCTGAAACCATAGCAGTTACGAACCAAGTATAAATTGTAAACTCTTCAGCACTATTTTTACACTGTAAGTACTCATTAGGTTCTAGGTCTTAAACTGAATTTTATAAGTCACAATAAACACAGTAACTATTGCATTTGTAATATTTTATAAACAACTTACAATATCTCAGCAACCACTCAAGATACATACATAATGTCAACAACATTTTATTCATCTAGCTGAGAGCTTTCATATGCGACTAAAGAGTTCTGTCTGTGTTACTTGGTTGTTGAGATATTTAGAAAAATGTGAACATTATTTCTAAATAAATTAATATAGTAAGAACAACAGTTAATATGCATTTGCCTGCACTAGACAGAGGTTGAGTTTGCTATTATGTAAGCTTTAAGATAAAATCTTTTAAAACCTTGCAGATAGCATGGTTTTAGTATTATTGATGCAAATACAAACAAACAATATTTGATGCCTAGAGCTGTCAGTAGGAGGTAACTGCAGATGTACCTGGAGGCATTACTTGGATGTAATGTATTAATACTTAGTGGTTTCAGAGTCTAATTGTGCCGTGCTATACTTATTCATGTTTTCTTCACAGATCCAAAAAAGTAAGGGAGAAATAATTTTACATACTCTGGATGTCAACAAGCAACTCAGATGCCACTTTCACATAGCAAAAGGCTTTAGATGCTCTGTTCAATTGTTTATTTCCTGTGAAGGTAATACAAAGAGACAGCCTCCATCTAAGCAGATAATTTCTTATGGTTATCTCATGTTATTTCTTGTTACTACAGTCACAGTAACAACACATTTCCAGGCAGGATCAGGGACCTTTTTGCCAGACCTCTGGCGACTTCTGTGGCTTTTGGAAATTGTTTCTCTCTAGAAATGTTCTGGAGATAGCTCCTTGGTTTTATGTGCACATCTTTTACAAGCACTACAAATTGGATTTCTTCTTTTTAGGTCCAACAGAGGTTGTGCTAGAACTATCTCCATATCCTTCTTTCGGCTCCCTTCTTTCAAAGCTCTGACATTCACTGCATATAGCTTAGGCTACTGTAACAGTTGTGTAAGTAAACTTACCATAACAGCAGATGTTCAAATAGATGTGTTGCAGTAGCTACTCCCCCCTGTTGTGTTATACCAACGTGTGAGATTTTCACCATTTGTATCCCTTCCTGGCAAGGCTTCAGCCTACCTCTGCTGAGACAAAAAGAAATCTGAGATTTTGGTGCCCTAACCACTGTATTTATACTGAGCTCCCTGACCTTTACAATGGGTGCATGAAAGGTGACCAAATGCTATGAAAGCTGACCAAGTGATCTGATCCTTGGCAAGAGGTCCTGTCTAGTGTAGGATACTGGCACTGATCTAATCGAACATCTGCTGTTAGAGTAGGATACTGGCACTGATCTAACTGAACATCTGCTGTTAGTGTAGGATACTGGCACTGATCTAATCGAACATCTGCTGTTAGCGTAGGATACTGGCACTGATCTAATCGAACATCTGCTGTTAGCATAGGATACTGGCACTGATCTAATCGAACATCTGCTGTTAGTGTACGATACTGGCACTGATCTAATCGAACATCTGCTGTTAGCGTAGGATACTGGCACTGATCTAATCGAACATCTGCTGTTAGTGTAGGATACTGGCACTGATCTAATCGAACATCTGCTGTTAGTGTAGGATACTGGCACTGATCTAATCGAACATCTGCTGTTAGCGTAGGATACTGGCACTGATCTAATCGAACATCTGCTGTTAGCGTAGGAAACTGGCAGTGATCCAGTCAAACATCGGCTGTTACAGTAACATTGTTTCCATGACTGTACTATTATCCATGATGATCATTTCCTGAAAGATAGTAACTACTTTAAAAGTGGAATTCAATGGATTAGTGATCTGCGAAGGTAATGAGAAGTGCATTTAATATTTTGTAGGACTTTTTAAGAAATGCCAAGGCAAAACAAGTTTACCTTGGTTGACTTATTTGTTTTAAGGCATAAACAGGTATATGCAAGTTTCTGGGGAGTAAGGTGTCTGCAAAGGTAAAGTAAAGAATGAAAATCAAGCGAATGTTTAATCCTTCTGCATACGTTCTGCTGGATGCGGCCTTAGTCCAATGTTTAATCCTTCTGCATACGTTCTGCTGGATGCGGCCTTAGTCCAATGTTTAATCCTTCTGCATACGTTCTGCTGGATGTGGCCTTAGTCCAATGTTTAATCCTTCTGCATACGTTCTGCT
>NC_056739.1:88344807-88393753 GCF_019279795.1 Protopterus annectens | reverse complement strand
CCTTCTGCATACGTTCTGCTGGATGCGGCCTTAGTCCAATGTTTAATCCTTCTGCATACGTTCTGCTGGATGTGGCCTTAGTCCAATGTTTAATCCTTCTGCATACGTTCTGCTGGATGTGGCCTTAGTCCAATGTTTAATCCTTCTGCATATGTTCTGCTGGATGTGGCCTTAGTCCAATGTTTAATCCTTCTGCATACGTTCTGCTGGATGTGGCCTTAGTCCAATGTTTAATCCTTCTGCATATGTTCTGCTGGATGTGGCCTTAGTCCAATGTTTAATCCTTCTGCATACGTTCTGCTGGATGTGGCCTTAGTCCAATGTTTAATCCTTCTGCATACGTTCTGCTGGATGTGGCCTTAGTCCAATGTTTAATCCTTCTGCATACGTTCTGCTGGATGTGGCCTTAGTCCAATGTTTAATCCTTCCGCATACGTTCTGCTGGATGTGGCCTTAGTCCAATGTTTAATCCTTCCGCATACGTTCTGCTGGATGTGGCCTTAGTCCAATGTTTAATCCTTCCGCATACGTTCTGCTGGATGTGGCCTTAGTCCAATGTTTAATCCTTCTGCATACGTTCTGCTGGATGTGGCCTTAGTCCAATGTTTAATCCTTCTGCATACGTTCTGCTGGATGTGGCCTTAGTCCAATGTTTAATCCTTCTGCATACGTTCTGCTGGATGTGGCCTTAGTGGAGGTTATAATTTATAGACTGCTGGGAATTATCCGGTGTCATGCTGAAATCACCAGCAATTCATAGTATTTTTTTATTTATTTGCTCGGTGTCTTTATGCAGTTATGGTAGTAAAAAATACTTCATAAGACGTTTGTGTCATTCAAAGTGACTTAAGAAAATAAGCAATAGAAATGGTATCTACATGGGGCAGAGTTAACTATACAAGTGCAAGATGATAGAATTGTACTTACAGACAGCATAATACATTTTGCTGGTGAAAAATAGATTGCCAGATGTGTAGGTCAGTCAAGATGCTGCTATAGATGTGGTAAAAATGTGTTTGCAGTTTGGTACAGAGGATTAAGACAATGTGCCGCTAAATGCAATCTGAGGATCATGCTGGTCAATGCTAGAAGTCTAAATCTCAAGGTGCACTCGCTTGAAGCACTCCTCAAAATGGAGAACATCGACATTTGTGCTGTAATTGAAACTTGGTTTAAAGCAGCAGAAAGCACCCCTGTGCTACCAGGCTATAACTCATTCCACACCTTTCGGCCCGAGAACAGGGACCGAAGCTCCAAAGGTGGTAGTGTCTCCATATTCATAAAGGATATGCACACCTCCAGACTAGTAGCCCAGCATAACACATCTGAAATACTTCAGGTACAACTAACATTGGGTAAGATGGCAATTCAGGTTGTAGCCTGCTATAGGTCCCCAGCCATGTCCCAAGACTCTCACTCCATGTTTCTAAGCACCCTGCAAACTATTAGGGTCCAACCCAACACTCTCATACTAGGTGGCTTCAACTAACCCTCCATCAACTGGGAAAACTACTCATGCACCAATACACTGGCCCACCGCTTCTTGGAATTCATCCATTCCAATGCCCTGGACCAGCTCCTTCTTACCCCCACTAGAGGAAGCAACATCCTTGACCTGGTTATTACTAACATGGGCAACCATTGTTCTACACCAATAGTCAATTCCTCCCTGGTTAGATCCAACCAAAAGCTAACCACCATGGAAATCCACATCTCACCCACACCCCCCGCAAAGGTAACCACCATGAGAAACTTCTCCAAAGCTGACTTTGGGCACCTAAAAACAGAGGCGGCCAACTTCACACCACCCATGTTGATAGAAAATAGATGCATGACTGCTGAGTCATACACCGAAGCATTGTACAAACGTACATAAATGCATGGAACTAGTCATAGCCAACAGAACCAAGATGCTCTCCTCCAAAAAAGGAAGACAATCTGATGGTCCCCTACCATTAATAAACTCTACAACAGAAGGAAGAAACTGTTGCAGAAAAAGGTGAAGTCCCAAGACTGGAAAACCTCCCTTATTAGCCTCAACAAAAAGTTGAGATCTCTCATCAAAACCTCTAAAGCCAGCTATGAAGACAGAATTGCAGCAGACACTAAAATAACTACAAAGCCTTCTATAGTTATATCAAGAATCTCCATGGCAATACCCAGGTTTGCTCTGAGTTACTGTACAATGGTACCTCCTATACTAAGTCAACAAACATTGCCAACATACTGGTTGACAGATTCAGTGCCAACTTTACCCCTCTCTCCCTCCCTAAAGGACCAATCACAATACCGGAGGAATGCCAGACACCCAGCATTACTGCAGCACAGGTTAAAGCTACATTGTCCAAGGCCAGGAATACAGCTTCCATGGGACCCAACAATATCCCTAGATGTGTTCTATATGAACTACAAAGTGAAGCACCACATCTGTGTGCCATGTTAAATCACAGCCTCACCTCAGGCTTTGTCCCTACTGAATGGCACACTGCTAATGTCATCCCTCTCCATAAAGGGGGAGTGTCTACAGACTCTGGGAATTATTGCCCCATTAGCCTGACAAGTCTGATATATAAGGCTATGGAGCACATCATCATGGACCTAATTAACAAGGATATAGGGAATCTCCAAACTCTAGAGCCCACACCAATTTGGTTTTCTGAAAGGTAGATCATGCCTGCTCAACCTGGTTGACTTCTTTGAGTCAGTCACCAGATCTGTGGATGAGGGCAAGGCAGTTCATACAGCCTACCTTGATATGGCCAAGGCCTCTGATACCATTCCCCACTCAGGAATTATTGATAAACTCACCAAACTAGGCACCAACCCCTATATCAATAGGTGGGTTGCAAATTGGCAAACAGATAGAACTGTGTGAAAGTAGTGGACTCCATGTCAGACTGCTGACCAGTCACGAGTGGAGTTCCACAGGGATCAGTCCTGGGTCCTCTCCTGTTTGGCATCTACTTCTCAGACATCCAGGCCAACACAGAGGGACTCTGGCTGACCAAGTTCACAGACGAATGCAAGCTGGGAGCCATTATTAACTCCCCAAGTGATGTAGACACCCTACAGAAAAGCCTCACTGAGACCAATGACTGGTGTCAAAACCATGGCCTTAAGTTTAATGCCAAAAATGTGTCGTCATCCCCTTTGGGAAAAACTCAGTTCCCTCTAATTACCACACCAGAGGGAGCCCACTGAACACAGAAGGCGTTATAAGAGATCTGGGGACACAGGTTGACAGCAACCTCTCCCACGACCACCACACTGCCACTGTGGTCAGAAAGTCCTATATGACACATCTTATTACCAAGGGTTTTGCATCCAGGAAGAAAGAGGATATCATCTATCCCTACTCTGCCCTCTTATGCCAATCATCGAGTATAATGCCCCATTTGGCATGTACCGCACTAGACATATGCAACAGCTGGAAAGGCCACAAAATTACCTCACAAAAAGGATCATAGGCCTTAAACACATGCCCTATATGGACAGACTCAAAAAAACTCCAGCTATTCTCTGTCTCATATCATCTACTAAGAGGCGATCTCTGCTTGACTTACAAAGCCATGTCTGACCCAGCTCTGTTGGAAATGCTACTTCTAAAGAAATCCCAATCCCTCCAGACCACATGCTCCAGAGACCTCAGTTTCATTACCACAATCAACAGAACATACTGGAGGGACAAGTTCATAACCCAGAGACTCTCCATACTCTGGAATAGACTTCCCATACATGTGAAGCAGAGCACCTCACTAGCCCCCTTCAAGAGAAATCTTGATGAGTGGATGGGAAATAGAAAGTTCACCCCAGGGATCACTGCAGTGGCTCTACCTGATGGAGGCACTGGGAACTAATGTCGGGTGGCGCAATGCCAGGGCACTTCTATGGGCTAGGCTTGTAAAGGCTTCAGGGTCATTAGCCTAGCACATCTATGAATCTAGTTTTGATTCTAATGGCCTCCATTTGCCTTCTGTGTGACTCTGAGTGAGTCTCTTTATTAGACAGTGCTCCCACTTTCCCCCTAAAAAGGGACTTTGTGTTTAGTAGGCTTATCCATGTAACAGATTTTTAATACTCACTTGATTAGTAAATTAGAAAAAATAAATGTTTGACTCACAAAGCATGGGTCTCAGAAAAAGAGACCGAGATAGAAAATGTATGAAATGTGCCAAAATAAATCATTAGCAGTTTGACTGACAAACAAACAATATTCCAGAAACAAGCCATGCCCGTGACTGAGAGAAATAGATAGAATATATAACGACTATAGAAATGGATCAGGAAATATAGTTAGTTATAAGAGAAAAAGAAATTAGACAGTGGACAGAAACATAAGCATTAAGGGAAAAATACAATAAAGTGAGGAAGAAGAGGCAGAAGAAACAGCAGAAATGGTAGAAGATGAGCAAGAAAACATACCTGTAGAAAGATTAAAGAAAGAAGACTGTAAAATAGAACAGAGTCAGGAAGAGAAGTCACCATAAAGGCCAGAAATGAACGAAGAAATGCTGCATGAAGCATGATGGCAGGTTTCAATCGACATGAGCATCACTGAATTAGCAAGGAGATTAACAGCAATAAAATCAGGCAAGCAAATACAAGCAGACATAATGTGTGTGTGCAAAACATCAGGTCTACTGAAAAATACTACAGTGAGCAAAATTAAGTCTTCTGAGATGGAAACTCTAAATGTATTTTCAGTTGAATGAGTGTTCAGGTTTATCCTCCTTAATACAAAAAACTGGGATATAAAAGTGATGGAAATAAAGCATATAAGACTAGCTTGAGTTCCCTGTATAGATTTTGCTGTATTTTAAAGAAATTTGGATGGATTCCCTGGAATTACTGAATTTCTTTGCTTTATTATAACTCAAAAATGTAGCTGAATTTTTGCAGACAAACTAAAGCAAATGGCAACATGTACTGTTTAATGATGTTGGGAAATGTATTATGGAACAGTGATTTCAGCTGTCAATTAATAATGAAAATGGAAGACAGAAATACAAAATTAGGCCAGAGATCCTACAAGAAGTATGTTGGCTAACTGCGGTAAACACAAAGATGTATCTGTACACCACAACTGATTATGTTTTTGGAAGAATAAGTGCAAACTGAAAAGGTATTAAATTTTGCAGTTGTGAAAACACTATCAAGATATGAAATTTTGTTAAAAGAGCTTTCAAAAACAAGCTGGAAAGAGAAACTATATGAAACAGACATGGATATGATAGAAAATAAAAATTATTTGTGCACATATTGAGAGACCACCAAGAATTAAGATGTTTTACGTTGTCTTAGCTATGTGATTGCCTTTTAAAAGGTGACGTGACAACTTGCATCAAACTGAGGTATCTAAGTTGTATTCTATTGTTTAATTTAACTCCAAACTCAACACAGTGCACCCGTTGACTGAGACGAGGATCCACGTTGAAATATAAAGTCTATAAATAAACAGCATGCACGTGAACCTCTACTGGCAATAAAACGTAAAGTTAATCCACAGTCTTGAACGCAATAATGCAATAATACAAGAATGTATTATTAAAGCTCAAAAAGTATTTATTCGAGATCTGAGTGAGCGCTTTCGCCAAAAGGCTTCTTCCGACTCTTAATACATGTTAAAATGGTTAAAACTCACTGATATACTCTCCTAACAATTCCTATTGGATAGTTTGAACATCATTGATGTCACAAGGTATACAAATAACTTAATATATTTCAGGCAATCTAAATAAAAACAATAAAGTTACAGACTCTAACTAAATCATAAACTTCAACACAAGTTACTTAAAATATAATTCATAAGTCTGTAATCTACATTTCTTATTATACCATAAAAACTAGTTAAACAACTAAAAATCACATGTTGCTAACTAATCAAGTTGTGCTTATAATAAAAAACAATATATAGTTCATGACAACTTATATTAATAGACTTAGCCTGTTACTGTATAAGTATGGGGCATAATAATTACTTTTTGAGCTTTAATAATACATTCTTGTATTATTGCATTATTGCGTTCAAGACTGTGGATTAACTTTACGTTTTATTGCCAGTAGAGGTTCACGTGCATGCTGTTTATTTATTGTTTAATTTAAGGCTATCTGATAGGTTGAGATTTTGTTTGCTGAATGATGTGATAGGTTGTTGTACCTTTGATCTGGATAGGAGGTTTTATGTTCCAGTGATTATGCCACTGATCCATTAAGATGTCATGCCCTATATTTATTAAAATGAAGTATTTTAAGTTGCTTGGTGATTGGCTTATTGGCCATTCACCTAAGCTATTGATTGGCCAATTGTTTTAGGTATTGTATTTACATTATGATATGTTGTTCATTATTTGAATAGTCTGATGAACCAACATTAAGTTGTGAAAGTGCTTACCTGTGTAATTATTTGCTATATTAAAGCTTGTTTTTTACTTTGGATTGTGGACTTATTTCATCTGTGTTTTGGTGGTTCTTTCTTCTTTGGATTCATCTTGGACTTGCTTTATAACAACACCATTCATTCTCTGTGGGAGATTTGTCTCTTTTTTTATTTTGTTAAGAGAGTTTTCAAAAACATGCAGGAAAGAGATATACTTTATTAAGTAGCATGGACATGATAGTGAAAAATAAAAAAATATTTTTGTGCTTATTGAGACCACACCAAGATATGACATGTTGCTATAAATCAAAGAGTATGCTGCAAAGACTTAAAAAAATTAAATATGAATATGCATAGCATTGTAACAAAGAACAAATGAAGACTAGGCAGGAAGACAGTATGCTAGTGCCTAACATTTCATGATACAGTAATAAACAGAGATATACAACATGGGTATCAGCTAGTTCAGAGAAAATCAGTATATAAGAAGAATGGTACTATGGTATGGTGGTAGTATGGTTTAAAACACAAGAGGAAACAGGAGGTAGTTCCTTATATGCCCAGGAAGTAGCAGTAGCAATACTTTTCCTGGATGGAAAAATTAAAATTCCTACACAGGATTGTTGAGAGTTCCAGTATTTAGAGCAATCTCTTTAACTAAAATTATTTCCAAAAACAAAATAAATCCAGTTCTGAAATCTTCCTTCTTCAAAAGAGAGACTAGCAGCAGACATTAAGGGAGTTTTTCTATGGTAAGATGTAAGGTTGTGTTAGGTTAGTCTCTGCTCCCACTTACTAACACATGCTAACCGTAACCCCGCTCCTGCCCCAACCATACAGCCAACCATAGAAAACCCCTTTCCATAACACTAGCACTATCCAGGACACTTGGATACATACCACATACATCAACACACACACACACACACACACACACACACACACACACACACACACACACACACACACACACACACACACACACACACACACACACACACACACACACACACACACACACACACCACTGTGTGTGTGTGTGTGTGTGTGTGTGTGTGTGTGTGTGTGTGTGTGTGTGTGTGTGTGTATATGTGTACTTAAAATGATCTGAAGCAGCTTAAGATCAACAGTCAAAATATCAACAACAAAATAAATAAACTGTAAAATATCTAAACTGGGAAACCTCTAAACACAAAACACTGACAAAGTCTAACTGTGATGATATGGGCAAGTGCCAGCATAGCCAGCTGGAGTTTTGTAAAATATGATTTGTCCTTTGAATATCAGGCTGATTTATACAAGATGCTTGTTTTACAAATATATTAGAACTGCATGTCATTTGTATATCAAACTGATTTTTACAGATATCGGGGGGTGCAGGGGGGCTTGCCCCCCTGCATTCAAGTAGATTTTTTTTTTTTAACATACTTTAACAAAAGCGTTTTTTCGATGAATGCGCTTTTGTTAAAGTGTGTTTGGTGGTAATGGATTTGGGCTTTTGAACTTTCGTTCAAATGTCCTAGATCCATTTATATATATATATATATATATATATATATATATATATATATATATATATATGTGTGTGTGTGTGTGTGTGTGTGTGCATGTATGAGAAAGAGAGAGGGATGGGTATGCAGGGTGCTACCACTACATGCACACACCACTCTGGACTAGAGCTCTCCATTATGCTGCACTTCAGTGTCAGTAATGGAAAAGTCATCCAAGCAACTAGTGTAGGAGTACAGCCTTGGCCTTCTAATCTTCCTGACAGCAGATCCAAGCATGCAACCCATGCCTCTCAACTGTCAAGGTTTTGCAGAATGTCCAGATTTTTGCCTTGTATTTTTGGTTTGTTTCTCATAAAATTTGTGATCTGGCAAATCACTGGGATGATCTGTGTATTGAAGTCAGAAAATAATGACATACATTTGAGTTTCAGACTTTACATCCTTCAGAAAAATGCATACTAAGAAATATTCTGTTGTTCTAGCAGCTTTCTAAAGTTTATAAGAGCAATATTTAAAATCTGTCCCTATTTTTGGGTCTTGTGGAAAATTATTATTCACTGTACACCAGGTAAAAGGGAAACAAATATATCCTGGTAATCAGTGAATGTCAAGGGGCAGATGTGAAATTCTAGTTGCTGTATCCAGTTGTCTTCAGAATATTTTTTTCCCTGGATGATTAAAGTAATTTCTGATGCAGAACAGGCTAAGGAGGAAATACAAACGTTTGTCCAAAAAAAAATGAACCATCAAGCAGAAAAGCACTTTGTGTCTCATTCTTCTGATAAAAAAATCACATGGAGAGACTTTGCCAGTGAAACTTTTTCCACTGTTTCAAAGGAAAATGCTTGAGAGACAGAAAACCACTGGAGTTGGCTAGAATAATCGGGTGTACCATGAAACTGACAATGACATTTAGAGTGGTAAATAATTATTTTACCACATCTAAAAACGTATGTTAGTATTTTATGGAGTAGTACACACACGGGTTGTAAATAAATCCTGCAAAAAGTGTGTTAAATTATGGAAAGTGAGAAATAAGTATACCCAATCCATGTCCTAACTCATGTCTTTGATAACACAACAGGATATATAACAGTTTGTCACTGCTGTTGTTCTCCATGTGACTATTGTTTCTTTTGTACGAGTTTAAGGCAACAAACCCCCTGCACACTAGTTCAACATTTAATGCAGAGCACTTTTAAGATATGTCCTTGTTCCTCAGACATCTAGGGACGAAGAGCATCTGATGATTTGCTAAGATTCTTTTGTGTGTTCATGTAAAACTAAATAAGCAGTTAGTCAGCTGTGAGGTGCTCAATGGTGATGATACAAAAAACCCTGGCCTGAACTAGTATTAGATTTTATTCACTCCTGATGTCTGTCCTTAGGGAAGATATCTGTTTCAATAACATGCACAATCAATGAACCCATGCCATCCTACTTATGAAAAGGCTAATTGCAGCTAACTACCAGACAGATGAGCTGTATACAGACATTATGACTTAAGCAGTAACACTGAATTCTTATAAAGAAAAAGATCAAGGCTGTTTGGCACAAATCTCAGCATCTTTGAGCAGAACATCTCAGAAAAGTAAGGGGTTCTTGGACCTTGGGCCTCTATTTCCTGTTTACTGCCAAGGGATGTCAGAGGCAATACAAAAGGGGGTAGCGTCCACTTCTGCCCTGCATTATTGCAGACATATTCACAACTTTACGTTTATTAAATAAAATAAAAAAGGTGAAAAGAACACCATCTGTAATTGTACCTTATAGCTAAGGATCTTCTTACCATGGTTTATCTACAGATATGTTTTACATGTAAACAAATGCTTTGAAATTTATTTTTAATAATCTGCTAAACTTCTGCTACAAGAGAGACAGATTCAGCTGTATAAAATGGCCACTCTCTAGGACTGATGTACGATCCGCTATGGTAAGAAGGAATACCCAGAAATGTGTCTGGAGAGGTGAATGGAAATAAAAAGACAGTCTGCTCATGTAGATATCTTTTGGACAGACCTTCCCTCTAAATGCAGCATGATGATAAATGTCATTGGATTTGGAGCACAACAGTAACATAATTCAAGTAACGTCTAGCATCATCTTCTTTCGGCTGTTCAAGTAACGTCTAGCACAGCATAGAAAATAACAGGGTGCATTGAAGTTAAGAAACCATAATTCAAAACTTGGAATAAACAAGTACAAATGTGTGTGTACATATACCAAGTCCTAGATCGTGGAACCCTGGAATATACTGCTACTCTGAGGTTCACTGACCTTGAAGGCAACATATATAAGTGCCAGTGATGTGAGGGCTAAGGGGGGATAGGTTTAACAGCAAATATAGGAAACTGTTATATATTATTTATTCTTTTAATCACTTCATGTTAAGGCATTTGATATAGAGTTTCACATCTCACATATAATACTGAGTAAAGAAAACAAAGCCATTGGTGATAACTTTACCAAAATCTAACACTGAAACTATTGTGAGCCACAGTCATTCAGCACAATTACAGACCAGATGTTCGTGGGACAGATGTCAAATAATGACATATAATCTAACTGCTCAACAATAGGCAGATGACTCGGCAACTCTGAATTACGACTACTATTCTGTCCTAATCACATCATCCAACAACATTCTGAATTACGACTACTGTTCTGTCCTAATCACATAATCCAACACCATTCTGAATTACAACTACTTTTCTGTCCTAATCACATCATCCAACACCATTCTGAATTACGACTACTGTTCTGTCCTAATCACATAATCCAACACCATTCTGAATTACGACTACTGTTCTGTCCTAATCACATAATCCAACACCATTCTGAATTACGACTACTGATCTGTACTAATCACATCATCCAACACCATTCTGAATTATGACTACTGTTCTGTCCTAATCACATAATCCAACACCATTCTGAATTACGACTACTGTTCTGTCCTAATCACATAATCCAACACCATTCTGAATTACGACTACTGATCTGTACTAATCACATCATTCAACACCATTCTGAATTACGACTATTGATCTCTCCTAATCACATCATTCAACACCATTCTGAATTACGACTACTGTTCTGTACTAATCACATCATTCAACACCATTCTGGATTACAACTTCTGATCTGTCCTAATCACATCATCCAACACCATTCTGAATCACAACTACTGTTCTGCCTTAATCACATCATCCAACACCACTCTGAATTACGACTATTGATCTGTCCTTATCACATCATCCAACACCATTCTGAATTATGACTACTGTTCTGTCCTAATCACATCCTCCAACATCATTCTGAATTACGACTACTGTTCTATCCTAATCACATTATCCAACACCATTCTGAATTAAGACTATTGATCTGCCCTAATCACATCATCCAACACCATTCTGAATTATGTTTTCTATTCTGTCCTAATCACATCCTCCAACACAATTCTGAATTACGGCTTCTGTTTTGTCCTTATCACATCATCCAACACCATTCTGAATTACAACTACTGTTCTGCCTTAATCACATCATCTAACACCACTCTGAATTATGACTATTGATCTGTCCTAATCATATCATCCAACACCATTCTGAATTATGACTACTGTTCTGTCCTAATCACATCCTCCAACATCATTCTGAATTATGACTACTGTTCTGTCCTAATCACATCATCCAACACCATTCTGAATTACGACTACTGTTCTGTCCTAATCACATCATCCAGCACCATCTGAATTATGACTATTGTTCTGTCTTAATCACATCATCCAACGTCATTCTGAATTACGACTATTGATCTGTCCCAATCACATCATACAACACCATTCTGAATTATGACTTCTGTTCTGCCCTAATCACATCATCCAACACAATTCTGAATTATGATTACTGATCTGTACTAATCACATCATCCAACACCATTCTGAATTAAGATTACTGTTAACACATCATCCAACACCATTCTGAATTACGACTACTGTTCTGTCCTAATCACATCATCCAATACCATTCTGAATTATGACTGCTGTTCTGTCCTAATCACATAATTTCAACACAATTCTGAATTACGACTACTGTTCTGTCCCAATCACATCATCCTTCTGAATTACGACTACTGGTCTGTCCTAATCATACCATCCAACACCATTCTGAATTACGGCTTCTGTTCTGTCCTAATCGCATCATCCAACACCATTCTGAATTATGACTACTGATCTGTACTAATCACATCATCCAACACCATTCTGAATTATGACTACTGATCTGTACTAATCACATCATCCAGCACCATTCTGAATTATGATTACTGTTCTGTACTAATCACATCATCCAACACCATTCTGAATTAAGACTACTGTTCTGTCCTAATCACATCATCCAACACCATTCTGAATTACGACTGCTGTTCTATCCTAATCACATCATTTCAACAAAATTCTGAATTACGACTACTGTTTTGTCCTAATCACATCATCCAACACCATTCTGAATTATGACTACTGTTCTGTCCTAATCACATCATCCAACACCATTCTGAATTACGACTTCTGTTCTGTCCTAATCGCATCATCCAACGCTATTCCGAATTATGACTACTGATCTGTACTAATCACATCATCCAACACAATTCTGAATTAAGATTACTGTTCTGTCCTAATCACATCATCCAACACCATTCTGAATTATGACTACTGTTCTGTCCTAATCACATCATCCAACACCATTCTGAATTATGACTACTGTTCTGTCCTAATCAGATCATCCAACACCATTCTGAATTACGACTACTGTTCTGTCCTAATCATATCATCCAACACCATTCTGAATTACGGCTTCTATTCTGTCCCAATCGCATCATCCAACACCATTCTGAATTATGACTACTGATCTGTACTAATCACATCATCCAACACCATTCTGAATTATGACTACTGATCTGTACTAATCACATCATCCAGCATCATTCTGAATTATGATTACTGTTCTGTACTAATCACATCATCCAACACCATTCTGAATTAAGACTACTGTTCTGTCCTAATCACATCATCCAACACCATTCTGAATTACGACTGCTGTTCTATCCTAATCACATCATTTCAACAAAATTCTGAATTACGACTACTGTTTTGTCCTAATCACATCATCCAACACCATTCTGAATTATGACTACTGTTCTGTCCTAATCACATCATCCAACACCATTCTGAATTACGACTTCTGTTCTGTCCTAATCGCATCATCCAACACTATTCCGAATTATGACTACTGATCTGTACTAATCACATCATCCAACACAATTCTGAATTAAGATTACTGTTCTGTCCTAATCACATCATCCAACACCATTCTGAATTACGACTACTGTTCTGTCCTAATCACATCATCCAACACCATTCTGAATTATGACTACTGTTCTGTCCTAATCAGATCATCCAACACCATTCTGAATTACGACTACTGTTCTGTCCTAATCATATCATCCAACACCATTCTGAATTACGGCTTCTATTCTGTCCCAATCGCATCATCCAACACCATTCTGAATTACTACTAATCTGTACTAATCACATCATCCAACACCATTCTGAATTACGACTACTGTTCTGTCCTAATCACATCATCCAACACCATTCTGAATTACAACTACTGTTCTGTCCTAATCACATCATCCAGCACCATTCTGAATTACTTTTGTTCTGTCCTAATCACATCATCCAACACCATTCTGAATTATGACTACTGTTCTGTTCTAATCACATCATCCAACACCATTCTGAATTAAGATTACTGTTCTGTCCTAATCACGTCATCCAACACCATTCTGAATTACGACTTCTGTTCTTTCCTAATCACATCATCCAACACCATTCTCAATTACGACTATTGAGCTGCCCTAATCACATCATCCAACACCTTTCTGAATTACGAGTACTGATCTGTCCTTATCACATCATCCAACACCATCTGAATTACGACTATTGTTCTGTCCTAATCACATCATCCAACTTGTTTAAACTTCTGACTTCTCCTTTCTCCTTTTGATGAGTTGTGGTTTCTGATGATTGCATTCTGCTAGCCAATACATCTGTGTTTTGACCCATACAGTCTAAAAGTAATCATTAACTTCAACAACAGCAAAGGGAAGAAGCTTTGGGCAGGATTGTTCTATAGCTTCAACTTTAAGTAATAAAAGCTTGTTTTTTCTTATTAGCCCAAACTTTCTGACTTTTGAATAGTTTCTTATTAAGGTGTTTTATGTACAAAATGTAATTGCAGGAGTAATGACCCAGTTAAATTAAGTCTAAGAGTGGTATTCATGGTCTGGCAGTTCATGTGTATGCATCAGTTATTCACAAGGAGTGCAGTTACATGTGTCTGCAAATAAGCTAAGTGCCGGTATTTTGACCTGATTAAGGAAAAGCAAAGGCATTTTGAAAAACACACTCATTTACTGCAAAAGAGTAAAGTACCTAAAGTCAAGCATTAAGTAAATGTGAAGTACTACATGAACGCCATATGCTTCTTGTTCATGCATACTTATTCAGATATTACAGATGGATGTGGTTATGCACAGATGTGTTTCAAACAGTTAAGGAAACTGGAGCTTTTATTATTATTAATTAAAGAAAAATAAGGGGGCTTAAATGTTATATACAGGGGTATCATTACAGATACACTCTGTTGCATTATTTAAAGAGCAGAAAGAAGTGGATAGAACAGACTGAAAAAGAGGAGACACAACAAAGAGACGCAGGAGCAGCACATGAAGAGGGTTGTGCTGCAGGAGGTGAGAGTGGAGGGGTACTATACATTTTGTGGGGGGATAGACCTTCCCTATTTTTTTCATTTTTGTTTTTATACAAGAGGGTAGTGTGGATTGAAAATAGGTAAACGGGTGTAGGAGAAAGGATAAGGGAAGAAGGGCTGAGGAAGTGCCAGCAGAAGTCTCAGTCGACAGAGCCTCAGTTGTTTCCACTGCCATATGGTGGTGCATTGGAGGAGCCCAGTGCTGAAGGGGTATGGGACTTTGGTGGTTGGCACCAACTGGGACAGCGTATCTTGAACATTCTGAAGATAGACTGGCTGAATCCATCTGTCCATGACTTGTCCGGCATGTCCACAACCAAGTCCTGAAGCCCCATTAAGTGAGGTGCCTGTTGTACTAGTTCCACCTCCTCAACCCACGAGGTGACCCCAGACAGGCAGAGGGTGAGTGCTCCCTAACCTGGAAAGTACGTGCCTGGGCTCTCCAGATGATTTTGGATCTATAAAAAACAATTAACATAAATGGAGAGAAAGAAAATAAGAACAAAGGAATGCATAATTAAAATAGGAAAAACAGGAAAAAGGGTCCGGAGACAAACGATAAAACACACACAGTCAGATCTCAAATCATTTTAGATAGCATTCCATTTCTTCAAAACATCGTTGTTTTTACAGGTCTTTATTGAAGTAAAACAGAATGTGTGGGGTGTGCTTATGCTTACTGGGCATGAGAGAGCTTGCTGTCATGTTATGAAAGGATTTACATGTTGCGGTTTACTATACAAACATGGTTTTGTCTGGTATTCATTTGTTTGCAATATTGCACTAAGAACACCTTTTATAAATACTTGCATATTATAACATACTGACATATCTCTGACTCTTGTTTGCAGTAATGTACTGAATACACTCTAGTGCTTTGGCTATTATGCTGTATTAATTATTTCTTTACATCCAGTAATAAAATGAGTTAAAGAACACTTATAGACAGACATAGCTCATACTCTTGCTTGCAGTAATGTACTGAATGCTTGCAGTAATGCATTGAATGCTTGCAGTAATGCACTGAATGCTTGCAGTACTGTACTGAATGCTTGCAGTAATGCACTGAGTGCTTCAGTTACCATGCTTTATAAATTGTTTCCCTGTATATATGTATATATATATATATATATATATATATATATATATATATAGTAGTGAAATCAGTTAAACACACAATACTATTTAATACTTTATTATTCATGCTTATCGACGTCTTCAACCCGCTTTGTTGTTCTTTCCTGATGTCTCCTGTTACAGGAGGTTTCTTCCTCAGCTATAAAGAGACATAAAACAAATCTTGTTTACCTGTATTTCACTTTCTTTCCCTTAACATTAGTTATATGCCTAGTAGTTATTGGCAAGGCATTTCATTCACGGCAGTATTTGCACAGTATGCATTATATTTCCTACTATCTGAATTCTCGTACTTTGCCATTCGTCCCTCTACTGCAAGTTGTAAAGACATTGATACACTTTTGGTGGATTTTTTTAAACATTGTGCTTTGCATGCAACAGCCTGTGAACTGTGTTCAGCCAGAAGGTATGCACACAGAAAAATATATCAGTTCATGGAAGCTTTCCTTAGCTGTACAAAAATGTGTACTTTGATAGTTTTCTTCCTTAAGAAGTCTAAGTATATAATGTAATGATTTAAAAATGTATATGGAAGTAATAACACTGGTCATTTATCATTAAATTATTTATTGGACATTCACTTGACACCATCACCCCCTCCCCCAACCTCCATCCTGACTAGGGTTTGGTGCCTGACTGACTTCAGGCATCTTGTATGTGCAATTAATATTGTTGAACAAATTACTATCTTTTACATTTATTATATTAATAAATAATTTTCTTGCCTACACAAACTGCCTGCATGTAATTTAACTACTACCTAAAGTAATGCAGTACTAAATGAAACTATGTAGAAATGCAAACATCATTTTTTGCTTTATGTATAAATACATGAACAAGTAATTTATTGTACTCATGCAGATATATGTTTGTGATTTATAGACATGTATGTGCAGATTATTATTTTACTCATACGTGTTACATTTGTATTTGTACACACAATTACGTTAGCAAATAAACATTCTACATATATGTATACAGACGCAGTTCTGTGTACAGATATGTTTGTGCTTTCTTTTGCATTATTATAATAACATTGCAAATACATTTTTGCAGGTACATACATTTCTTCTATCAAACCATCTTATAGTTTTTTAGTTAACTTATGTTGAATATGATCCCCCTTCCCAAAAAATAATACTTACTATAAAACTCTGGCCAACTTGCTGTTACCTGGTCAACCCACTCAGCCAGCTGGAAGGGCCTATGGTTCTGTAGGTTATAGTAATTTTGTAGCACTGTTGGCCACAGTGGGTGATCCCTATTAGGGATGACAGGTGCTAACCCATCTCCTGCCAGATGTCAACCTTTCTCCATTGACTTCTTCTTGTGAACATGTAAATCTTATCCAGAATATGACTCGCTAAGAAGCTGGACAATTATCAAGGCATTCTTGTCTGACCAGCTTGGCGTACAACCTTGCGCCTTTACAGGTGCTGCAATCACTTGAAGTGCCAAAACCAGAATGAGGACAGTATGAGCAGAGCTGTAGTTCACAGGTTTAGAACCACTCATTCTGGGGTGTGTCACTACCTTAACCAAAGCCAGATAACCATCAGGTACTGTTATTACAGGCCAGTCAGGTTTAACCAAAATTGCCTTGTCACATACATGTTTTTGTAAAGGAATACATTCACATTTCATTTGTATAGTGCATGAAAAAACAGTATGCAGTCAGCATTTTTCTTTGTATTACTTACAATTGCTGTGAAGTATCACACCTGAATGTCCTTTGTTGCCACAGAAGTACAATGGGGGGATGCAGAAATGCATATTCTTGTGTGTGTGATTATCAGCTTTTATCAAGTAGTGAGTGGTATGAGGTGAGAAGGTGTCCAGATGATGTTAGATTGGCAGAGATTACACTTCATGGTTCTTCAAACTGTCATACATAGAACTCCATTTTTTTTCTAAATATATTCAGCTTTGAGCATATCTGAGGCTATCCACACATGCCCACGGCATGCTAGGGACTGCTGAGGACTGGTGTGGACTCCGTCTCTTTCTGCAACATAGTCACATGAACCTGAGGCCACGTTCGTAATTAGCCAAGAACAACTTATAAGTAGCTTTACACATTCACATATTAATGCAATTTATAAAGTTAAGTATAAAAGGGCCTGCTTTGCATACAAAAGATGTAAATGGACTTGAATTTACATTAAATGGTTTAACACTGTCATATTAACTTGAGCTTACTCGATTAGGTGGCAAATGACTTAGGAAACTGTGGACTTCATATTGTAAGAAAAAAATAATACAAATATTGAAATATAGTATGAAAAACTTCAAATGTAAAATCAATGAGTTACCTTAAAAGATATTTATTTTACTGCGGTGGTGGTGCTGCGGTAGCATTGTCGCCTCACAGTAAGACGTTGTCCTGTTCGATTCTCACCTAGAGTGTCTTCTGTGTGGAGACATGCGTGAATGGGCGTACCTTCATTGAAGGTTGTGCGTCAGGGCCGGCAACTCGGCACGTAAAAATCTACTGCCAATCATTAGTGGACCAGAGTTCTGCTGTGGCGATCCCTAACTGGGAAAAGCCGAAAGACACAACAACTGGGTTTTAGCAGCAAAAATTAGAAATTAATCATGTTATGCCACTCTGTCAGAGAAAGTGTTAAACATAAAATGACCCAGGGAAAATGCAAAAAACAAACACAGGAATTTTCAATATTTTATATTGTAAAATATGAAATAGAAGCACATTAATTGGATCATTTAATTACTGTAATATTTACAGAGGTTTACAAAGTACAGGTCTGGTATCAGACAATTTATTTTAGACAAAAATAGTCCCCTAAATCAAGCATTAAACATAGTATAAATACTTTTATTGTTTACCTGCTTAGTTGCAAGTCCCTCTTATCCAAAACTGATTTGGAGAGAAGCCTTCAGACATCTGGGTGGGCCATAAGTGTGGGACTTTTTGTAGACACCGTACCACAATCTCTCCCAACTAAAGACTTTAATGCAGCCATTTAAATAGGGCTTTCCCTTCACCTTGGTACTAATCAGTGATATGTAGCTAAATGTAAATAGTTTCTCACACTTATTTGATCAAAACATAACCCATCCTGTCTTTGCATATACATCTTTAGAACAGCAACACATTTGCAAAAAGAAGAAACTCCATTTAAAAGTAACTTATTTTTATCTCTTGCACAACCTGCAGGGAATAACTGTCTAATTATAAATTTCCAAGAGTCTTCTAGTGAAAAAACAAAGGTGAAAATATAATGGTGAAACTTCATGGTAAAACTTCCTGTTTTCCAAGTAAGGATGTATAGATATAGCTTTTGTGAATGCTAAAACCTAGTTTTGCCTGTATTGTACAGTCTAACACATAGCAGAAGAGAAATATTTATTAAAAATGGATCATAAAAATGATAGCTTCATATATATTTTAACACATATTAGTGTTAACACATATGAGTAAGTTGGTGTAAGATGGGAAGAAGCCCTCTGCCTACCTTACTGATGTGCGCTAACCCTTACCATAACCCTAACCTGATCCCTGCACCTAACCCTAACCCTACTTTACTAAAAACCTTCTCTCTAACAGTATCATTACCAAGACAACACTTGATCATGATTTTTAGCTGGGACTTATTGTTATTAGGATTTTTTAGTTGGAGAAAAGTATTCAGTGTTTTGTGAGTCACTCTTACTAGTCATTTAGTGTTTTGTGAGTCTCACTTTTTGTTCTTTCATTTGTGATTCTCTCTTTTGAGTTTTCAACCTCTTATAATGTAATTTAATACATACATACGTATACATGCACATATATGATTATGGTTGTTTTTATTAAATCTCATTTCACTGAATCACAAATGACTGAACAAATCTGACTAAAAGTCATTTCATAGAATCACATATCTTAAAAAACATTTTTTTCTTCTTGCAGGTGGTTACCCAACCCTACTTTCTTAAATATACGTACTTTACAGTTGCACAGCAGTGGAGAAAATAAAAATACATACATTGAATCACTGCTGATGCTCATATTTCGCAGAAATCTTCGTTGGAGTAAAAATACCTTAAAAATGTTTTTTTTTTTTTTTTTGCAGGCAGGCATGCCCATTTACTTAAATACATTAACTCCATGGTCACAAGACAGTTGAGAAGAGAGAAAAGAGCACACAGTGAATCATGACATCTTTACTTTCCAATTTTCAGTCAGTCATGGTTCAGCCAAATGTATTCATTTAGCTGTGATTCAGTGAAATGTGATTCATTCAAAATAGCTGCTACCAGATGCGACTATATGTGTGTGTGTGTGTGTGTGTGTGTGTGTGTGTGTGTGTGTGTGTGTGTGTGTGTGTGTGTGTGTGTGTGTGTGAGTATCTCTATCTCTCTGTTTATATACATTATATAATCCTCACTTTAATGGTCCTGCTGTCTGTCAAGATTATCAGCTAATCATCAGATTAGAGTTTTAGATATAAAATATGGAGATTTTTTGGAAGAATCTAGAATACTTAGAAACAGATACTGTGAAAGTGAAGAATTAAAGGAATACCAGTAAAATTATTATGCAGAAAGTTAAGACAGACAGAATAAAGAGGAGGAGACAATGGTATTTAAGTGCTATGAAAAAAATGTTATTGTCAATCCCTGGGAATATGTAAATGAAAATGTTAAAGATATAAAAAGAGAAGAATGAGAAGTGAAATACTAACAATATGGTATGACTTCTGGAGATTATAAGTAAATAAATTAGCAGTAAATGGAAGTATGACATATAAAAAAAAGAAGAAAGGTTGTGTTTTATTCTCAATAGGAAGAAATGATAGAACATATTTTACAGTTTGAAAGACGTAAAAAAAAGTTTGGGAGGTAGTGAAAAGAGAAAACACGTTATGTAATATTAGAAATCCTAGTAGCATTAATATGAAGATGATATTATATTCTTATTATGATAAAATAAATGAAAATGGAAAATATAAATGAGATTTTATTCTGTATCGTATAGAAAATCTGGAAAGCAAGGTCTGTTGCATTGTGTAACCAGAATGGATATTGTCAGAAATTTTGAAGAAAATGAGACAATGGTTGTGGTGAAAAGAGTGTGGAGGATATAAAGATTATATCTTTTCATCTCATTATGAAAATGTAAGATACAGTAATGCTAAGGATATAAAAATGTAATTATATAGACATGTAAATATGTGTAAAATAATGAACCCATATTCTTTTTGATAAATGCCATGGGATTCTATACATTCACCTGAGCTCATGTAGAAGAGTGTAATCTGTTTACTAGTTACATTGTGTTAAGCAAGAACAGAGGGTTTAGTACTGGTATTTTCATTAATAAATCCATTCTAGTCACATAATTAAGAATAGTTGACTCAGTAGTCATCAAATCAATTATCTTCAATTCATCTCTATGGGTCCTCATATGCATATATGAGCAGACTTATGAAATCAAAAGGTGATGAAGTATTAGTTCCAATTTATACTGGCATAATAATGACTAAATTAGAATATGGCTGTCCTTTCTAAACCAAATCAAGTAGTAATAAAAAACAGCTGATTCACAAAAAAAAAAAGTTAGTGAGCACATATTATAATATAAAGAAAAATCAAAACCTTTAACCATATATTCTGTGCCATAGAGTAGTTTAAAAGGTAACCTAATCATATTTTTAAGGCTTGGAGTAAACCTAGACTTTTAAGAAAGTGCATAAGAAACACTATTATTACCAATGAGTTTTGGAAGGCCAGACATGCACTGAAACCAAGTAACACAAAATGTTAAAGACTGTAAGACTTGAATCTTTTCAAACTCGATTGGATGACATTTGTGTAGTTAAAAATATGAGATTTGATGGCCAGATAAACTGTAGATAACACCTTTAGAACGTATCTTGATGATGATGGTGGTAATGATGAAGATGACAATTAGATACCGCAGAGATAGGAAGGTCTATACTGAGCCACTATACATATTAGGATCATTAAATCATATTTGTATCATGGTAAAATATCTGTTATAAAACATAGAAATTCTACCTCTACTATGCAAATAAAGCTTCAGAAGGCCAATTGTAACAATATCAATTTTGATATAAATAAATGGAACTGTACCTCAGAAATAATTCAGAATGATACAGCCAGCTGATGAACTACATTGTATAATACTCTTTACCTTCTCAAAGAAAAACAAATCCAGACGGTGAATAACTTCTCTAGAGCAGTTAGTTAAACTGTTTTGGTAGAATAGAAAAGTTAGCAAACTGTAGCAAAAAGTAAACAGCACTGGGAAATGTACAGTCAGTTTCCTAAACAGTTGTCATGGCTAGATATAAAGGTCTTCCAGGCATTTGGGTAAATTTATAAAACAGTACAAGGCATGGCATAAATTAGCCCCAGGCAAAAACGTAATGTCATCCTAAGACCTTTTATTCTTATATTTCTAAAAACAGAGAAAGATCTCAACAAACAGGATCACTTTAAAGGCAGATGACAAATTCATACATGACAACATATCATTAGATAAAATATTTATTTAGAACTTTTCTTCCATAGTCACACTAACCGTGCCTCAAGTTTTTGGTACCCTATCAAGCTTATGGAAACTTGTCCAACCATAAACCTATTATGGATAGCCAATGCCTTAGTGGAGACAGAAGCAAATTGTAATTTGGGGTAAGACTTCATTACCTTCTTGAAAAACATACCAGCTCAACTTATAGCCTTTTATCCACTATCCATTTCAGAAAACCATAATCACTGGAAATGTACTAATAGTTAAACTATCCTATAAAGGTGATGGCAAATGTCTGGTATTTGACTGTAGACTGGTTAGTCTTACTTCCATTTCTGGAACATGTTTTGAATGTGTCTTACTTAAATGTTTCTTTTCCAAAACAAACAAACTGGTAAAGCAATAAAAGCGAAAAGCCACCAACCGGAATCAAGTGGAAAATTTATTACAACGAAACGTACTTCGAACACACAAACTTTAAAAACAAAAATAACCAAATGTATATGTAAGCGCTTTCATTTAAATAATTTTAAACTTCATCAGACAATCCGTTAAAATACATCACTTCCTTTTATAACTTTTCTTCACTTCAAAAACTCCACATGACTCATAAAACACATGCATGCCTAATCCTACTATTTTGACTGTTTGAAAAAAATCTAACTTTCCCCCATGTTAATGTTACTACAAAATGGGATTTTACATGAATATCTAAATTTATATTAGTTAGAAAATATATGTATAGAGAGAAACAATATGTATATTATGTTCAATTGTAAAATATTAAATAGAAATGATTATAATAAATAAATACATCAGTAATATTATTCTTAAAAATTAATATACAGAATTGTATATTATATTAAAATGAATTACAAGATCATAGTGACATTGGACAAAATAATGACTTGGTATACAATGAAGAATTTCCAGAACTGAGACGTTCTGAAAGACTTAAAAATAAAACCCCCTTTTCTAGCTATCAGACAGCAGGGTTTCAAGGGCCAGGCCCAAGGACAAACAATGGAGAACTTAAATAATAATTCCTTATTGGATTTACATGGTGGCAATGATCAATTTGACTTGGAAATGTGTCATAATGAATTAATTGAGAATGATTTTAAGCATACCACTGCTAATAATGGTGGAGATTTTAAAGTTTTTAATTTTTCTAATATTGAAGTTAATCAAGATGTGGCAAATCTGTTATCTAAAGGTTATACATTTGTTCCTTCTAAATCATTTGATTTCACAACAGTAATGATTGACATGAATTTGTTTTTAAGAAAAATTAATTTATCTTTAATTTATCATGATACCATTTACAGTGAGTCTCGTAAGTTTAACATCGGTAGTACTTTTAACCCACCTTTACACCCCAAATTATTACTGTATGAAAAAAATGTGTGAATATCAGTTAAAAAACTTGGATAAATGGAATAGAGTGATTGATTACCCCTCAAATTTAAGTAAAAAAGAACAAAATATTTTAAAGGCTTTACGAAAAGAAAAAAATAGAATTATGAAGCCAGATAAAGGAGGAGGGGCTGTTATTATGAGTAATGAATTGTATAATCAAAAACTTAAGTTAATTTTACAAATTGATATATGAACAAATATTAAATGAATTAAATTTGGCATATAAGAAAATATATACACAAATAAATGACATGTTTTTAGAAAGACGAATTGATATAGATTTATATAATTATTTGAATATCATAACTAGATTATAATATCTGGAGCGTTTCTCCCCAGGCCTCCACTGAAAACAGGCTCTGTGGAACCTAGTCGGACATTCCCGGTCAACAAATGTTAAATAAATAAATAAATAAAAAATAAATAAATAAAATAACACCTAGAATTCCTATTTTTTTTGGAAACCCAAAAATGCACAAAGATTTATTATATCCTCCCATGCATCCATTAGTAGATGGAAGGGATTCTATTACTTCAGCATGTGCTAAATATGTTGATTACGAGTTTAGAAAGATTGTTAAAAATGAAAAATATATATGTAAAGATTCATGGACATTTTTAGAACACATGAATGAAATAGAATTCAATAAACATGACATCTTAGTAACTATAGGCGTATGTGACCTCTACACGGTAATCCCCCAAAATATAGGTCTAGAATGGGTTAATGAAGTATTAATTCAACATTGTATTAATCACGGATTAACCAATCTTATTATTGAACTTTTAGAAGTAATATTAAATAATAAGTATATTACATTTGATAAAAAATATTATTTACAGAAAAAAGGTATTGCAATGGGTTCACCGTGTGGAGGTACTTATGCTAATTTAGTGATGGCATTTTGGGAGAAAAAAATTTATTTTTAATAGTAAGTATCATTCATTTATTAAATCTTATCATCGCTTTCAGGATGATATCAGCCTTATTTGGAATGGTAATAACGATATTTTAAATGAATTTTTAACTTATATTAATGAAACTATTTCATTTTTTAAATTCACGTGGAATATAAGTGATCATAATATTAATTATTTAGATATAAATCTTATTAAAGATTATGAAAATTAAACTTATATTTCAGTAATTCATAGAAAAGAATCATATTCTAATAGTTTTCTTCATTATAGTAGTGCCCATCCAGAACATCAGAAAAAATCATTAATAAAAGGTCAGCTTGTTAGAGCGGCGTGTATGGTTACTAACTTTGAACAATTTCAAATAGAATGTAATTTTTTAAGAAGTATGTTTTTAAATAAAAAATTACCCACCAGCTCTAGTAGATAATTTAATAACAGAAGTAACACAAAAAAGATTAAGCGGCCATTTTCTTTCCCATTTTGAAAGCGCAAAATATTAATATTAATAATATAAATAATGAAGATCAAAATATGATAGTTGCTATTAATGAAGAGATTATAATAAATACCACATCTAATGAAAATTTAAGGTTAAATGATGAAAATAAAAATGAATTTACAAAAGCATTAATAATTACTTTTTCGCAAGAATATCAAATATTAAGGGAAATTTTTGTAAATAATTGGGTAATATTAATGAATGATTCTCAATGTAAAAAATATATAGATAGTTTCCCTAAAATTGTATATAGAAAAGGGAGAAGTTTTAAAGAATTATTAAAATCAAATAATCAAAATATAAAAACTAATAACATAACAAATGGAATGAAAAAGTGTGGAGCTTGTAATTGGTGTCACAAAATAAAAGTAGGGCAATTCTTCTATTTAAAGAATAAAAAATATTTTTTAAAAAATAAATATAACTGTAAAACAAAAGCTGAAGTATATGCAGCTATGTGTGATTCTTGTCCTATATTTTACATAGGAAAGACAGAGAGAGCTCTATCTCAAAGTATTTATGAACATGAATATTCTATAAAGAAAAATAAAGTAAATAATGCTCTAGCTAAACCTATTAATGAATATAATAATCATCAGTTTTATTTTACAGTTATAGATCATGTTGAAATAGAAGACATAAGTCCCTGGGGTTTAATTCTTGAACAAAAAGAATTAAAATGGCAAATTAAATTACAAGCAGATACATGGCCAGGAATAAATGAAAGAAGTACAATAGCGCCAATATTAAAATTAACGGCATTAAATAGAAAGAAAATTAAAGATTAAATGGCGTATTTTGATTATTAATTTGAGATATTATTTTATATTAATAACAATAAATATGTTAATAGACATCAAATTGACTCTTTTTATGAATACAAATTATTTATTATTAAGGAATTGTAAAATAATATATGCTTTATATATTATTTTATTATTTTAATGTTTAAATTAAAAAATATATATAATAAATATTGAATAGTTAAAATATTATATATTATATAAGTATTTATTAGATTGATATTAGTAATTTAAATTGATTGTTTTTATAATTCCAGAAAGGCTGATACCATTATAAATAAATAGTTTCTGTATATTAATTTTTAAGAATAATATTACTGATGTATTTATTTATTATAATCATTTCTATTTAATATTTTACAGTTGAACATAATATACATATTGTTTCGCTCTATGCATATATTTTCTAACTAATATAAATTTAGATATTCACATAAAATTCCATTTTGTAGTAACATTAACATGGGGGAAAGTTAGATTTTTTCAAACAGTCAAAATAGTAGGATTACGAATGAGTGTGTTTTATGAGTCATGTGGAGTTTTTTTGAAGTGAAGAAAAGTTATAAAAGGAAGTGATGTATTTTAACGGATTGTCTGATGAAGTTTAAAATTATTTAAATGAAAGCGCTTACATATACATTTGGTTATTTTTGTTTTTAAAGTTTGTGTGTTCGAAGTACGTTTCGTTGTAATAAATTTTCCACTTGATTCCGGTTGGTGGCGTTTCGCTTTTATTGCTTTACTTAAATGTTTGCCACTTAGTTGTTTTGCAGACTGTGATCCATACCAGCCTCTCTTCAGTCATGCAATCCTTATATTGTCTTATTCCAATTTTACCAGTGCCATAGACATAGGCGTTCTAGCTGATGTGTTACCAGTGCTGTGGACATAGGCCTTCCAGCTGATGTTACCAGTGCTGTGGACATATGACTTACATCTGATGTGTTACCAGTGCCATGGACATAGGCCTTCCAACTGATGTGTTACGAGTGACATGGGCATAGGTATTCCGGGTGATGTGTTACCAGTGCTGTGGACATAGGCCTTCCAGCTGAAGTGTTACCAGTGCCGTGGGCATAGGCCTTCCAGCTGATGTGTTGCCAGTGCTGTGGACATAGGTCTTCCATCTGATTTGTTACCAGTGCTGTGGACATAGGCCTTCCGGCTGATATCCTTTTACTGTTTTATTCCAATGTTACCAGTGCTGTGGATACAGGCCTTCCAGCTGATGTGGTTTATCTAACTGCATGCCACAGCAGGGCATACTTAATAGTTTGAGTAAACATAGAACAAACTATTATGTAGGCTGTGATCAGCTGATAATCTTGACAGACAGCAGGACCATTAAAGTGAGGATTATATAATGTATATAATTAGAGAGATACACACACACACACACACACACACACACACACACACACACACACACACACACACACACACACACACACACTCCTATTAACCTGAAAACCTCTGTTTCCCATATTAAGAAAATTATTTTAACTCTTCCTGTATGCAAAACATACAATTCTAACACCTTTATTTCTTCATTAAATAGAACAATTACTACCAAACATTATCCTTTCTTAAATTCAATAGTATATTGTTTCCCATAAAAGTTCTATTTGAAATCTTGTATTTTCCTTAACAAATCTCATACCTCTAATACACTATTACATTTGCATCTGACATTTTACACCATTGTAATGCATATTCTTATGGCTTTATTAACGATGCATTTCATATTCATAGGTTCATAGGTAGGTACTAGGCTATTGGCCCTAGGGCCTATATAAGCCTAGCCAAATGGTACCCTGGCTTTTGCCAACCAAGAAAATTATTTTCCTGTGCCCCTGTCAAGCAGAGCCACAGAAGTGATCCCCGGGGTGAATTTCCTATCTCCCATCCAATCATCAAGATTTTTCTTGAAGAGTGCTAATGAGGAGCTTTGATATAGATAGGTAGTTTGTTCCAGAGTATGGGAAGTCTCTAGGACAGGAATCTATCCCTCCAGCATGTTCTGTTTATTGTGGAGACAAGGTTTAGGTCCCTAGAGCATGTAGCTCAGAGGGATTGGGATTTCTTTATGTGGAGCATGTCCAACAGCTCTGGGTTTGACATAGCTTTGCATGTTAGGCAGAGATCACCTCTGAGTAGGCGATATGCGATAGAGTAAAGTTGGAGTTTTTTGAGATGGTCTGTGTAGGGCATCTGTTTGAGGCTGGTAATCCTCTTTGTGAGGTATTTCTGTGGCTTTTCCAGTTGTTGTAGATGTCTTGTGAGGTACATACCAAAAAGGGTGTTGTACTCTATAATGGGTCTAATGAGTGATGAGTAAAGGGGAACAAGGACCACTTTTTTCCTGGATGGGAAACCTTTTGTGATAAGGTGTGCCACATAGAAGGATTTCCTGACTACTGTGGCAATGTGATTATCAAAGGAGACTACTGTCCACCTGTGTCTCAAGGTCTCTTATCACACTTTCAGTGTTAAGTAGACTACCGCCTATGTGGTAGTTCATGGGTACAGAGTTTTTACCAAAAGGGATGACAATGCACGTTTTGGCATTGAGCTTGAGGCCATGGCTTTGACACCAGGCATCAGTCTCAATGAGACCCTTTTCAAGGATGTCCACATTGTTAGGAGTTTTGATTATGGCTCCTAGTTTGCTTTCATCTGAGAACTTTGTTAGCCAAAGACCTTCTGTGTTAGCCTGTACTTCAGAGAAGTGGATACCAAAAAGGAGAGGACCTAGGACTGAACCCTGTGGTACTTCACTTGTCACTGGTCTGAAGTTGGATTTAAAGTCTGCTACTTTCACAGTGTGGGCTCTGTCAGTGAGCCAGTTGGCAACCCATCTTGTGACATAGGGATTTATACCTAGTTTAGTGAGTTTATCTATAATTCACCTGTGTGAACCACCTTACCCTCATCTATGGCTTTGGTGACCACTTCAAAGAAGTCTATCAGGTTTAGGAGACATGATCTGCCTTTTACAAACCCGAACTGGGTGGGGTCCAGAGTTTGGAGATTACCAATGTTATTGTTTATAAGTTCCATAATGATACGCTCCATAGCCTTGCAGACCAGGCTCATCGGGGTAATGGGGCGGTAGTTCTCGGGGTCTGTGGTGGCTCCCCCTTTGTGGAGTGGGATAACCGTTGCTGTGCGCCATTCAGTGGGCAAAAAGCCTGAGGTGAGGCTATGACTGAACATGGTACTTAGGTGGGGTGCCAGTTCATTCTGTAGGTCATATAGAACTCAGCCTGGGATGTTGTCAGGTCCCGTGGATGCTGTGTTCTTGGCTTTGGAGATTGTGTTTTTTACCTGTGCAGCCATGATTACAGGTACATTGCATTCTTCCGGTATAGAGATGGGGCCTTTCGGGGATGAGAGAGGGGTAAAGTTAGCACTGAACCTATCTGCCAGGATGTTGTCAATATCAGTTGGTTCTGTATATTTAGTGCCATTGTGCTGTAACACAGAGCAGATCTGATAGTTGCCATTGAGACTGAACATCAATCAATTTATTTTCTTTTCATTTCTTTAAAATTTGGGTGAAAACATTTTAATCTTTTTCTTTCTTACTTTATGTCTTTTACCTACTAAACTTCCTTTATACTTTTTTTTCTCTTTTTCGCTTTCTTCATCTTTCAGTATGCTTTCAGTTTCTACCACTGCTTCCTGGGGTAAGTGAATTTACCTGATGCACTAGCCAAATTACTGCTAGTTAATATGAATATGGCCCCAGGTCTTTCACCGGCCATAATGTGACTAACCCAGTCCACAGAGGATGAATAAAACAAAATATAGTAAAATAACTAAATACATCTCTGAATCTGACAAACCTGATCAAGATGCATTCAAGGATAATGATGGAGACATTGTATATGTATCAGTACAAGTCTGCAACCTATTTCTGAGCCATACAAACTGATGGAGACATTGCGTACATATCAGTACAAGTCTACAACCTATTTCTGAGACATACAAACTGATGAAGACATTGTGTGCATCAGTACAAGTCTGCAACCTATTTCTGAGACATACAAACTGATGAAGACATTGTGTACATATCAGTACAAGTCTGCAACCTAATTCTGAGACATACAAATTGATGAAGACATTGTGTACATATCAGTACAAGTCTGCAACCTATTTCTGAGACATATAAACTGAAGACATTGTGTACGTATCAGTACAAGTCTGCAACCTATTTCTGAGACATATAAACTGAAGACATTGTGTACGTATCAGTACAAGTCTGCAACCTATTTCTGAGACATACAAACTGATGAAGACATTGTGCACATATCAGTACAAGTCTGCAACCTATTTCTGAGACATATAAACTGAAGACATTGTGTACGTATCAGTACAAGTCTGCAACCTATTTCTGAGACATACAAACTGATGAAGACATTGTGTATGCATCAGTACAAGTCTGCAACCTATTTCTGAGACATACAAACTGATGAAGACATTGTGTATGTATCAGTACAAGTCTGCAAACTATTTCTGAGACATACAAACTGATGGAGACATTGTGTACATATCAGTACAAGTCCGCAACCTATTTCTGAGACATACAAACTGATGAAGACATTGTATACAAATCAGTACAAGTCTGCAACCTATTTCTGAGACATACAAACTGATGAGGACATTGTGTACGTATCAGTACAAGTCTGCAACCTATTTCTGAGACATACAAACTGATGAGGACATTGTTTACGTATCAGTACAAGTCTGCAACCTATTTCTGAGACATACAAACTGATGAGGACATTGTGTATGTATCAGTACAAGTCTGCAACATATTTCTGAGACATACAAACTGATGAAGACATTGTGCACATATCAGTACAAGTCTGCAACCTTTTTCTGAGACATACAAACTGATGAAGACATTGTGTATGTATCAGTACAAGTCTGCAACCTATTTCTGAGACATACAAACTGATGAAGACATTGTGCACATATCAGTACAAGTCTGCAACCTTTTTCTGAGACATACAAACTGATGAAGACATTGTGTATGTATCAGTACAAGTCTGCAACCTATTTCTGAGACATACAAACTGATAAGGACATTGTGTATGTATCAGTACAAGTCTGCAACCTATTTCTGAGACATACAAAGTGAGGAAGACATTGTGTATGTATCAGTACAAGTCTGCAACCTATTTCGGAGACATACAAACTGATGAAGACATTGTGTACGTATCAGTACAAGTCTGCAACCTATTTCTGAGACATACAAACTGATGAAGACATTGTGTATGCATCAGTACAAGTCTGCAACCTATTTCTGAGACATACAAACTGATGAAGACATTGTGTATGTATCAGTACAAGTCTGCAAACTATTTCTGAGACATACAAACTGATGGAGACATTGTGTACATATCAGTACAAGTCCGCAACCTATTTCTGAGACATACAAACTGATGAAGACATTGTATACAAATCAGTACAAGTCTGCAACCTATTTCTGAGACATACAAACTGATGAGGACATTGTGTACGTATCAGTACAAGTCTGCAACCTATTTCTGAGACATACAAACTGATGAGGACATTGTTTACGTATCAGTACAAGTCTGCAACCTATTTCTGAGACATACAAACTGATGAGGACATTGTGTATGTATCAGTACAAGTCTGCAACATATTTCTGAGACATACAAACTGATGAAGACATTGTGCACATATCAGTACAAGTCTGCAACCTTTTTCTGAGACATACAAACTGATGAAGACATTGTGTATGTATCAGTACAAGTCTGCAACCTATTTCTGAGACATACAAACTGATGAAGACATTGTGCACATATCAGTACAAGTCTGCAACCTTTTTCTGAGACATACAAACTGATGAAGACATTGTGTATGTATCAGTACAAGTCTGCAACCTATTTCTGAGACATACAAACTGATAAGGACATTGTGTATGTATCAGTACAAGTCTGCAACCTATTTCTGAGACATACAAAGTGAGGAAGACATTGTGTATGTATCAGTACAAGTCTGCAACCTATTTCGGAGACATACAAACTGATGAAGACATTGTGTACGTATCAGTACAAGTCTGCAACCTATTTCTGAGTCATACAAACTGATGAAGACATTGTTTAAGTATCAGTACAAGTCTGCAACCTATTTCTGAGACATACAAACTGATGAAGACATTGTGTACATGTCAGTACAAGTCTGCAACTTATTTCTGAGACACACAAACTGATGAAGACATTGTGTATGTATCAGTACAAGTCTGCAACCTATTTCTGAGACATACAAACTGATGAAGACATTGTGTATGTATCAGTACAAGTCTGCAACCTATTTCTGAGACATACAAACTGATGAAGACATTTTGTACCTATCAGTACAAGTCTGTAACCTATTTCTGAGACATGCAAACTGATGAGGACATTGTATGCATATCAGTAGATGTCTGCAACCTATTTCTGAGACATACAAGCTGAGGAAGACATTGTGTACATATCAGTACATGTCTGCAACCTATTTCTGAGACATACAAACTGATGAGGACATTGTGTATGTATCAGTACAAGTCTGCACCTTATTTCTGAGACATAAAAACTGATGAAGACATTGTGTACGTATCAGTACAAGTCTGCAACATATTTCCGAGACATGCAAACTGATGAAGACATTGTGTACTTATCAGTACAAGTCTGGAACCTCTTTCTGAGATATACAAACTGATGAAGCCATTGTGTATATATCAGTACAAGTCTGTAACTTCTTTCTGAGACATACAAACTGATGGAGACATTGTGTACATATCAGTACAAGTCTGCAACCTCTTTATGAGACATACAAACTGATGAAGACATTGTGTAGGTATCAGTACAAGTCTGCAACCTATTTCTGAGATATACAAACTGATGAAGACATTGTGTACCTATCAGTACAAGTCTGCAACCTATTTCTGAGATATACAAAGTGATGAAGACATTGTGCACATAGCAGTACAAGTCTGCAACCTATTTCTGAGACATACAAACTGATGAAGACATTGTGTTCATATTAGTACAAGTCTGCAATCTATTTCTAAGACATATAAACTGATGAAGACATTGTGTGCATCAGTACAAGTCTGCAACCTATTTCTGAGACATACAAAGTGATGAAGACATACATATCAGTACAAGTCTGCAACCTATTTCTAAGACATACAAACAGATGAAGACATTGTGTACATATCAGTACACGTCTACAACCTATTTCTGAGACATACAAACTGATGAAGACATTGTGTACATATATCAGTACAAGTCTGAAACCTATTTCTGAGACATACAAACTGATGAAGACATTGTTTATGTATCAGTACAAGTCTGCAACCTATTTATGAGACATACAAACTGATGAGGACATTGTGTACGTATCAGTACAAGTCTGCAACCTATTTCTGAGCATACAAACTGATGAAGACATTGTGTACGTATCAGTACAAGTCTGCAACCTATTTCTGAGACATACAAACTGATGAAGACATTGTGTAGGTATCAGCACAAGTCTGCAACCTATTTCTGAGACATACAAACTGATAAAGAGATTGTGTGTGTATCAATACAAGTCTGAAACCTATTTCTGAGACATACAAACTGATGAAGACATTGTGTAAGTATCAGTACAAGTCTGAAACCTATTTCTGAGACATACAAATTGATGAAGACATTGTGTATGCATCAGTACAAGTCTGCAACCTTTTTCTGAGACATACAAACTGATGAAGACATTGTGTATGTATCAGTACAAGTCTGAAACCTATTTCTGAGACATACAAATTGATGAAGACATTGTGTATGCATCAGTACAAGTCTGCAACCTTTTTCTGAGACATACAAACTGATGAAGACATTGTGTATGCATCAGTACAAGTCTGCAACCTATTTCTGAGATATACAAACTGATAAGGACATTGTGTATGTATCAATACAAGTCTGCAACCTTTTTTCTGAGACATACAAAGCGATGAAGACATTGTGTATGTATCAGTACAAGTCTGCAACCTATTTTGGAGACATACAAACTGATGAAGACATTGTGTAAGTATCAGTACATGTCCGCAACCTATTTCTGAGACATACAAACTGAAGGAGACATTGTGTAAGTGTCATTATAAGTCTACAACCTTTTTCTGAGACATACAAACAGATGAAGACATTGTTTACGTATCAGTACAAGTCTGCAACCTATTTCTGAGACATACAAACTGATGGAGACATTGCGTACATATCAGTACAAGTCTACAACCTTTTTCCTGAGACATACAAACTGATGAAGACATTGTGTATGTATCAGTACAAGTCTGCAACCTCTTTCTGAGACATACAAACTGATGAAGACATTGTGTAGGTATCAGTACAAGTCTGCAACCTCTTTCTGAGACACACAAACTGATGAAGACATTGTGTTCATATCAGTACAAGTCGGCAACCTATTTCTGAGACATACAAAGTGATGAAGACATTGTGTACATGTCAGTATAAGTCTGCAACCTATTTCTGAGACATACAAACAGATGAAGACATTGTATACATATCAGTACACGTCTACAACCTACTTCTGAGACATACAAACTGATGAAGACATTGTGTACGTATCAGTACAAGTCTGCAACCTCTTTCTGAGACATACAAACTGATGAAGACATTGTGTAGGTATCAGTACAAGTCTGCAACCTCTTTCTGAGACACACAAACTGATGAAGACATTGTGTTCATATCAGTACAAGTCGGCAACTTATTTCTGAGACATACAAAGTGATGAAGACATTGTGTACATGTCAGTATAAGTCTGCAACCTATTTCTGAGACATACAAACAGATGACGACATTGTATACATATCAGTACACGTCTACAACCTACTTCTGAGACATACAAACTAATGAAGACATTGTGTTCATATCAGTACAAGTCGGCAACCTATTTCTGAAACATACAAAGTGATGAAGACATTGTGTACATGTCAGTATAAGTCTGCAACCTATTTCTGAGACATACAAACAGATGAAGACATTGTATACATATCAGTACACGTCTACAACCTACTTCTGAGACATACAAACTAATGAAGACATTGTGTTCATATCAGTACAAGTCGGCAACCTATTTCTGAGACATACAATGTGATGAAGACATTATGTACATGTCAGTATAAGTCTGCAACCTACTTCTGAGACATACAAACTGATGAAGACATTGTGTACATATCAGTACAAGTCTGAAACATATTTCTGAGACATACAAACTGATGAAGACATTTATTTCTGAGACATACAAACTGATGAAGACATTGTTTATGTATCAGTACAAGTCTGCAACCTATTTATGAGACATACAAACCATCCTTTGCTAGCATAGGACAGCTGGTATTAATAAAGTCATGTTCCAAGAATAAAATACTTTTAGTTGACATGTCTTACAGATATATGCATTAATTAAGATCATTACTAAGTCTATCATTTATTTTTTTTAACAAAAACAGTAGGAAAATATGGAGTAATTCCTTTCTCATGAATAAATCATAACAAAACAACTAAATTTCACACACAGACACATTCACAGACACACACAGACACGCACACAAATTTTACAACCACTCACGGTAATATGTTTCATTTGTCTCTCCATGTCTGCATGTAGAATTATCCTATGAAATTTGAAAGGTGAAATATGAAGTTTAACAAGAGCCACTTGAATGCTTTAAAATGTAGCTCCTAAGAGACCAGTAACAGTTTGCTCCCATGTGTGTTCTTTGCAAAACAGACTAAATATGTGTCACTGACCAGTTTTTGTCGACCTATAAAAAAGTCTACAGTATCTGTAATAACACCCCCAGTTGACACTGTCATCCATGCTCAGTATTGTTTTACCTTTGCAACTTGCAAATTCTGCTCTCTGTTTTGATGTATAATATAGAGTTATATATTTAGACCTGTGTCTATGACAATCCTTAATCTGGCTTTTATTTTCACCTTTGCAGGTGGATGACAATTTCCATGGCTAGTCTGAGTAGACCACAGTCCTGGGGCAAATCTGACACCACTTTTAACATGTCCTGATATCACACCTTCTAAAATGCTTAATGTATTTCTCCATTTCACTGCTGACAAATGCAGCAACACAGCATCTCTTGTGTAACTCATTCATAGAATTAACCCTATAATCAGTTGTGGGCGTGTCTTTCAAATATGTAAAATAATCTACTACATTCTGGGTACACCATTATCCAAGTAAATTATTATATTAAATTTACAGTCAGATACTCTTAGAGATAGAAGGACCTGATTAATAATCATTTAAATTTTGGATGTTTTAAGATATTTTTTAATTGTTACAATTGCTTTTCTTATAAGGTATAAAGGAACCTCCCATAAGACATTAGTTCCCAAATATAACACAACACACGTATGTTTACTGTATGTAGATATTAACTTCTAAGTCACACACATGAATCAGATTTATATTATGTAGACAGGCTGGCTGCAGTGACATTTTCTTTCCAGATATCTGTTAAACTTCGAACCAGTGGTTTCAGCACAGAGTCATCTATTTTTTTTTTGTTTTGCAAAGTCAACTGTTTAATATGTTTAGCAAATACATTAATTGTAGTGTACCTCTTTTTTAACAAAAAATATCTTTATTGAATTATCACTAATGAGACAGGCAATCATACAGTTACATAAATGAAGACAAACAATACTGACATATTTTCAGTTGAAAATCTTCTATACAGTCATTGTCAGTCAAACATTGCAAAGCTAATTCAATTCCTGCCATCCCTTAAACCTCATTCCTTCTCTAAAACATTATTCTGCATGACTGTTTCTTCAATTCCCATTTTTTTCTATGTAATTTATTCCTATTTTTTCTGAAGATCCCACTTCCAGTTCTTGTATCTCTCTGCTATACTCACTACTTCTAGTATAATTGGTTTAGATTTTGATTTCCATTTTCTAGTAATTGCTTTTTTGGCAGCCACCATAATTAAACTCAGCAAGGCCTTACTATGTCTAGGGAATTCCAATTCTGTATCATAGCACAAAAAATAATTTCCTTAGTTACACCAATTTGCTCACCCAGTATTTCTGACAGAGTAGTAGTAGAATTTTTAAAGTCTGCTTACTCATTATAATCCCAAAAGATATGTTCCCAATTATGTCTTTCCTCCCCATCGCACCTCCAACACTTGCAATATACCTGAAAAAACATTCTTTGGAGTCTGCTTTAACATTGGTATTTCATGCTCAGTGTTAACAGGTTTAGTTTATTTATTTTTATTAATTTATTTTTATGATGGTAGAATCAGGGTGGACCAATTTCAGGCTTCGCCTGGGAGAACAAGAAGAGAAACAGTGACCCAAACTGAAGAGCGCAATGAAAATATAAAACAAAATTAACAGTAGACTAACAGACTAACAGAAAAAGCAACCTATTTTCATATGACTCAGTTAACTCCACTACCGGTGTTTGTTCCTCCCTTCAGAACCACAGTAGCTTAACTTGGTCCTGGCTAATCTAATAAGATAACAATCCAGATATCTAAGACCACCACATAAACTCAAACATATCAACGACCTGCAAATTAAAGACCCTATAGGCCTCCCTGTGTCAACTACAAATTCACAAAGATACTTTGGAATTATCCTCTGTCAGAGCCTAAGTTTTGCTTTATGTGCTGAGATACATGATAAGAAGGTCCTTAATCAATTTAAGGCTGCATACAAAATCTCCAGTTTAGTCACACTAGAAGCACAGAGAGCCATTACTACAAATGATCTTTAACCCAGATTGGAATATGGACTTCCTTTGCTTGCTTAATGGTCTTCAAAAAATTCCACATTACTCCAAACCACTGAAATTATGATTCTTCACTTCATAACTTTAACCAGCATTCGTGAGCATCATTACAGTTCCATAACAAAAGCTAAATGGCTTATTGGATCAGTAAGGGCTATTCTCCTGCTTAACACACGCATTTTTAAAATTCTAAACAATTAGTACTGCCCCCCCTTTGAATAACCTACTTCATACTAAACAATTTCTGTTTCCATATGCAGTAATTTTACCTATCTGTTAGTCTTTCCCCCCCATTCACACTCACTATAGCAGAAGGAGCTTTCACTAAAATTTCCCCAGCCATTTGGAATAATATTCCAAAAGACATTTAACAACTCAGTGACCTGATATCCTTCAAGGAAAATATGAAAGCCCATCTCATCAAAGAGAGTAAGTGCATTCGCTTTAGAGATATATATGTTAACTATTCTTACTAATCTGCTTCTCCTAATATCTTCTGCAGCACATTCATCACTGGTTACTCTTCTCACCTTAACATCTCACTGGGTTTCTGGGCTCTTACCCCATTTCTTAGTCTCTGTACTTCTTCCCGTTCACTCTATGCAAGCCACTCCAGTCACCAACTAATATTTTATATTAATCCAGTGCTTTTTCTCCACCTTGACTCATTTTCCAGCTTTTCTGACATCCCCTGCAACACAACCTGCATCCGTACTAAGTCTTGTTCTGGTTCAGTTCTCACATTCACCTGTCGCTCTCTTTACCTTCTGTATCCTGTTCATTTAGCTTCTCCTGTATTCTTTGTACCGCCTATCTCTTAGCTGTTCTGCTTCAGTCTTGCATTACAGGAATATCCATTATTCCTCATTTAATTCATTCTTTCCTTTCAATGCTTTCCTTTGTCTGCTTCCTTGTTATGATACTTCTTGCTTACTGTCCAAGGCTGTCCACATATGTGTTTGTGCTTTGCATATTTTAACTGCCAGCTGTTACAATGGCATGGGATTAACTTTTACTGTCTCTGTACTTGGTCATGAATATAAGTATATAGTGTTTGATAATGGCTGCAGTACCTTTTCCCATTACTGTGATTTGCATCCTTTGATTTGTGTTTTATGTTTGTGTATGCCATTTCTTACCAAGGTCATGGCTGAAAAGGGTCCTTAGGCCAGTTCAATTACCCAGTTAAATGTAAAATAAAGTAAATAAATACCTATTGCAATCCAAGCTTGCTCTGTTGGTGGCATGCACTCCCAGAGCTCTCCTTTTTAATTCTCTCTCTGCTGGAATTTTTAAGAGCTCCTGTCGAGACTTCCTTTGTCATAATTTGTATTATGCAGCCTTCCTTTGTCATAATTTGTATTACGCAGATGGATCAATTCTTGCCTAACCTCTATATTACTTTGTTATACATTGAGAATGATATTTGTTCAAAGGTTCTACACTCACTCCAAAGATACCAGTCAGGTTCTGATTTTACTGCAGGTTGCTAAGTTCTTGCCTATCCTCTATATTACTACATTAGGAATGCTATATATTTCAGATTCTTCAGTCAGTTCAGAGACATCAATCACATTCTGATTGGGTGAATCTGCTTGAATTCTAGTATCAGAACCTAAATGCTGAGAGATGACAGTAAAGGTTATTGTTGTGACACCTTTTCAGGGGAGACTTGGAAGCAATCTCTGGTTAAGTGACCTGCAAATAGTTACAGAGGAGGCAAATGGAGGCTGAGGGAATCAGATCTAGGATTGCTACAGGGTTTGTGTGTAGCAGCACATAATCTTAAACTTCTGCACCAAATTACCAGCAGAGCTTTACTACATGCAGTTCAGCATCTTGGCTAACCCTCACATTTAGGAAACATTTTTTCACCAGCAAAGTATATGATGCTGGAACCCATAGCCCTTAACCTCTAAGCACAGGAATTCTGGAAAAAGCCAAAACTAATAGGGGGAAAAGGACCAAAATCAGGGACAGATTTTAAATATTACTCCTATCAACTTAGAAACTTGACAGAATGAAAGGTGTTGTATTAGCATGGATTTTCTGAAAGATATGAAGCCTGAAACTCAAAATTCTGTCCTTATTTACCGACTACATGACTCAATGATTTGCCAGAAAAACACACATTTTACAAGCCGCCAATCAAAAAATATGGGAGAGCAGAGAGGTATATATTGGGTGTTTTCCTGTCATGTGATTGAGGCTTGCAAGCCCAAACTGCTCATGTGAGAACTATGGACACCAAAGGCTGGAATAGCAAAGCAATTTCAAAACCCAACTTTGCCCCCCCCCCTTCAAGACCCATGTTAGCACTTGTTCCTTGAAGGTAGGGTGCTTTCCTGATTCAAAGTTGCTGTCTATATGGTGTATCTCTGGTATTCTGTCATTTGGTGGTGAGTTTCAGTGTTTCCAGTAGTCAAGCTTGCAAGCCCTGACCACATGATAGGAAACCATGCTGGATATAGGTAGAGTTTTATCTTGCACTTGTAGTGTTAAATCAGCTTTTGATTCCATATGTCTAGGCAGTATTTCATTCTTATTTTTCCTTAAATCACTCTGAATGTCACAAATTCTGATAAAAGTGTTTCTCATTCCCATAACTAAATTTCTCAGCTACACCCGCAATTTTCTTCTTCTTCTGTTTACCAGTCAGACTGTACACAGTAAAGTCACTCCATGTTAAGGCTTCCTTGTGCTACCACAGTTCTATAAACATAAGAATTTTTTTAAAGTTAAAATCATATGAACTATCATCACCAAAATTAACTGTAATTCTTACCTCATTTAACTGAATTCCTAATGATAAGACTGCAGCCTAACAAAAACGTGACTTCCTAACTTCCAGCTGAAGCAGCCTTCCAACCTCTAAGCATAAGAAATCCGGACAAAGCCTAAAATAATGGGGGGGGGGGGGCAAAGGACCAAAAATAGGGACAGATTTTAAATATCACTCTTATAAGCTTAGAACATTGCTACAATAACAGCATTTGTGTTAGCCTCCATTTTCTGAAGGATATGAAGTCTGAAACTCAAATGATTATAATTATTTATTTATTTGTTTATTTTTATTTTACATTTGTTAACCAGGAGAGTCCGACTGGATACATGTCCATTTTCAGCGGAGGCCCAGGGAGAAAAGCTCCAGGTACATAACAGACATATGAACATTGTTAATGCAAAAAAGGAAGATAGTTGAGTTCTAAATACAATATAAAGATAGATCACATCTTGGGAAAAAAATAACAGCAGCATATAAAAAAAACATAGGGGGGGGGCAAAGGATTTACTGATTTAAATGCTCAGTGATGTGCCAGAAAAACACAAATTTTGAGGAACAGATAAAAAAATGTGAAGGAAAAATCCGGACATTCTGCTACAATCCGGACAGTTGAGAGGTATGTGAAGCAGATTACTTCAATCAGCACATAATTGTACCAAAATAAACATCCACATTGGCAACTTTTCCTAACAGAAAAGGCAGAAAATTGAGCATAAAATGTAAAGATGCAGGTCTGCACTTAGCAGCGTGAGCAGTAGTAAGGCTGAAGTATGTAACTGCAGCGCCTGTCCCCCAGCTGCTCGCTATCTTAATGGTGTTTCAACAGTACCTATGAAGGCTAATATCGCTGGTTAAACATTACCATAGCAAGTACTTTTTTATATTTTTAAACAACGTCCCAGCCCGTTCAATTATATAATAACGAATGAATTATTTATTTATTACTGCAAGGCTTTACTTTAGTGCAGGACTGTAATTTAGTGTAACAGTTCTCTAGCTAAATTTTTCTTTCTTTCTTTACTACATGGCAAGACTTTAGATGTACTGCTTTCTTCAATGTTCTGCATTTTATTATTAGGGAGAGTCGATGATGTGGCTATTTGCCTGTCACTCTATGATTACATACCAATCCATGTAGTCTGCTTCAAATGGAAGTTAGGTTACCCAAAAACTCATACTTGTGGAAGGGGGTGCACTGTACTTGTAGGTGCCTGCGACATACTACATTCCTTGAGTAATAAACTCTCCCCTAAATATTCCTGACGCCTGTGGATATGCTGGCATTGTGTTATTTATGTATGCTTTATCGTCATGACTTACAGTCCTACCATTTCCCTCTCTCTGTTGTCTCTGTGTTTCCTCTTTGTGACTTCAAGATCCTCATTTCTGTCTTTGATAACTGCTGTCCACACAGTGTCCAAAACCGATTCATACATATTTGTCCATGAATCCATGATGCTGTCCAGCAATGGTCTGGCATCTTGTAAAACTAACTTTGTATGTTCATTGCCTTTTATTTGGTTAATAGTGTTTGTCTTTCTCTGTTGCCTTGCATCAGTGACAAACTATAATGCTTTACAGATTTATAATCATGTTCTCCATGCCAAAAAACAGACGGATATCAATGTATTGTTGCAGAACTGAGGACTGGTACCATTTTCTGGTGTCCTCCAAAATCCCATAGTCAGTAATGAATGCCAGTTTGGGTCTCTCCTAAAAACAGCCCATGCCTAGTAGGACTAACACAGTCAACAAAAATAAGTAAACAAATAAAACTCTGATAGATATGCTCCAAGACAGGAGATTTCTTGTGTACCATTACCTGGATGTTTGGGCCCTTTGTTGTCATCAGTCAACTCCGTAGTAGAATCAGTTGCATGGATACTTCTGTGGTTGCAAACTCTGGGAGAACCACAGACTTGGAGAAGTTCTGTACTCTCCCAGAAGAGTTGATTTTTTTACTGGCTCAGGATAGACCTTCTGCAATGTTGATCATTCCTGACAACAGAGTGAGTTAAAGAAGTCATGGCTTCAATGGTTCTGGTGAAGATGCAGAGGTTGGTGATGCTTCACTGGTGGAATAGGAAGCTGCCTTGGCTCTTTTCTTGTTCAGGGAAAATGGATTCTTTATGTTACATGAAACTGACCTTCAGTTTTCTTAATCACATAAGCTCATGGTATTTGTCAATGAACAGAACCACACGATCAAAGGTGAACAGCCTGGAAAACAAGGCTAGGAGAAATAATATCTGATGAATTGCATGTCCAGATGAGAAAGAAGGAACTGCCACCTTCGTTTTTGAGCTTTTTAGGACTTTGCATTAAAGTTAAGGAACTCCATGGGTCACCTATAGAGTTCATACTTCTTTGAGATCTATATTCAGTGATAATAAAAAATAAAAAAAAACAAATACAGATAATTTTCTGTCTTCTTTAGTGTTGGGATTAGGACCGAATCTTAAGGCAACTAAGAAGAAGGAAGAAGTTGTCATGGAAAGGTGAGTATGTACTTATTTCCAAACTCTTCAGAGGGATAGATATCGAAATGGAAAGCATTTGTAGAGGTTCATTCACTTTGCTTTACAAATGTTCTGTCTGCGCACTTTCCTTCTGCTGCAGTATTAACGAAACAGCAGAAAGAATGAAAGAAACTATTGCTGTTCCTCTACAGACATTGCAATGAGATACAGGATCAGTAGAAAAGCTGGAAAAGTGTTCAGGAGTCTTTCTTACCACTGAAGGAAGACTACATCCAACATTAGCCTCCCCTGCTGACCCCAATAGAACGGGGTAAGAAATATTTTTCAAATAGCAAACAGGACAGTCTCTGGGCTATTCCACAGACAAAATTACCTCATTGGATAGGCATCTCCACTCTTAAATATAGGACAAGACTGGCACTGTATTTTAGGGTGCTGGTACTGTATTTTAGGGTGTCCACCAACAAGATCACTTCCCTTAGAATGTAAACGACTATGAGAAATGCTGTGCTATATGGACTACTGCCAGTCCCTTACCATTTCTGTGTTTGGGGGACAGGGTTTTACAAGTACATGTGTATATGCTTTGCTACAGTGTAGCTGTCCAACGGGAACAGAAGGGGCTCAATACCCTTCCCGATCCTGAATGGCAAGAGACACAATCTTCAGCTGCAGTACGTTTATATGAAGCTGTCTTTTCTGCAGACCACTTTTACCTCTGAACAAGACATAGGCCAAGGTGAGCTTCTTGTTCCACCAATGAAGCATTTACCTTCAACAATTCAACGGGTTTGGCTGCAGGAAGTAACACCCACAATGAGACTCTGTGACCCCCCCCCCCCCCCCGTGGCTCTATAGCTCACTGAGATGGGCCTGAAAACAAAAGGACAATGAATGTGTGAGGACACAATAGCAGTGACTTTTCAGTGTCAACTGCAGTACTGTCATCCACAGGTGTGTGAATGGCACTATGAAGACAGTGCCTGCCACAAGGCAGAGGAGGTTCTGCTTTTACACCCACTGCTATTAATTAACTCACCTAGCTCTCAAATCTGTGACTTCCTGTCACCAGTTTGTAGGTGTGGGGGACTTAAAATAGATGTGTGTCAAGTTCTGTCTCACTAAAGGCAATTCTTTGCTGCAACTAACACCAGAAATTCCCTTGACATGGCAATCAGTAGTCATTTGTATAGGTAAGTGACCACATGACTTCTTTCTATAAGACCTCCATCACAATAGTAAGCATAAAAAATAAAAATAAATGAAGCCGAACTACCACAGTAAAGGAAAGCCACTTTAATAGCTAACTAAAATAAATAAAAGCAAGTGCTTTCACGATCTTCAAACTGAATAAGAAATCAACTTGCACAAATTTATATGTAATAAACAACCAATTAGCTTGTGTTGTTAATCAAACACTTATGCAAATTAGTTTAAAATCACATAATTAAAACATATCATTATATAATTCATAAAACATAGAAAAATATTACACTGTACATGAATTGGCATAAACAACTTTCCAGGGGATTCAATGCTTAAGTGCTCTTCCCTTAAGAATGGTTTCAGAAACACAGTTTCATTAATGCCCGGGGGTATATTGGAGACACAGTTTCATTAATGCCCGGGGGTTTATCAGAAACACAGTTTCATTAATGCCCGGGGGTTTATCAGAGACACCGTTTCATTAATGCCTGGGGGTTTATCAGAGACACTGTTTCATTAATGTCCGGGGGTTTATCAGAGACACCGTTTCATTAATGCCCGGGGGTTTATCAGAGACACAGTTTCATTAATGCCTGGGGGGGGGTTATCTGCATTCAATTGTAGGATCCATTTTTGTTCAGCCTCTTCTGTTTTTGATGCCCCCCCATACTTTCTCCTGTTACCTCTACAAGCATGAATCTAAGGACAGGGTGTATACCCTCTGCTTCTACATGTTTAGCTACAGCACTACTTTCCTTCTTATTAACTATATCCCTCGTGTTCTAAAATACGTTCTTTCAATATTCTGTTAGGTTTGCCTATATAGAAAACTTTGCAGTATTGACAAAAACTAAAATAAACTACATGTTTTGTCCTGCAGTCCGCATAAAAGTCTGTCTCTATTTTAAAATGCTGTTCAGGATGTACGAAAGTACCACCTGAAAAGATGTATTTACAGGCAGTGCAGTTCCTGTATGAAAAAGTCCCTATTCTGCTTGATAGATCCTTAGTCTTAGATCCTTGTCCTTTATGACATAACCGTCTTTTTAATGATTTCTTGTTTGTAAACGAAAATTGAGGTATAGGATCAAACATCTCTTCTAGCTCCTTAGTGGCTGTTAGGATATTCCAAATTTTCTTAAAAATATCACAGAACAAATTGATGTCACTAGCATATCTAATAGGAACCCTAAGTTTATCTTTCATGGGGTTTATCTTAGATCTAATGATATGTTTTAATTATATGTTTTTAAACTAATTTGCATAAGTGTTTGATTAGCAACACAAGCTGATTGGCTGTTTGTTACATATAAATTTGAGCAAGTTGATTTCTTATTCAGTCTCAGGAAGCAATCAGGCAGATCACAAAAGCACTTACTTTTATTCATTTTAGTTTGCTATTAAAGTGGCTTTCCTTTACCGTGGTAGTTCGGCTTCATTTATTTTTATTTTTTGTGCTTTAAGCTTTGAGGTGAAGACCAAGCTTCTATCTGGTACCTGAGTTTATTCTTCTTTTTGGTTTGAGAATAGTGAGCATTCTGGGCTGAGAGGAGAGGCCAGACAGCAACACAACAACACTCTAATGAAACTGATGTCGGCTTAAAATGAACTGGAGGAGCTCCCATGCAGATTCACGGACAAAGATACGGCAAACATTATCATTATCCATACCAGACATAACATCCAGGCATTCTGCTGCTGCTGAGGGATGACCCCTGGAGATTCGCTATCTAAAATCACCAAGGTCCAGCAAAGGGAGAAGCCGTCTGTCCTCTTTAGAACAAGAAAGAGACCCTATTGCTTCTCTGCCTGTAAAGAAGTAACAGGCTCTGTGGTTCCTTTGAGGAAAAGAGCATCGGCCTGTCGTATGAGTTCTGCAGATGCCATCTGGTTAATAATTACAGCTCTTGCTAGGGAATCATCTAATACTTCTAAGATATAGCCATCTGTAACCACAAGTAAAACCCAATGATCAATGACAACAGCTTTCCAAGCAAGGGAAAACTCAGAGCTGACCTTCCAAATTCCATCATGCAGGGTAGTTAAAACTGTGTTGGAGGAGTCATCACTCTGGGAGAGTGTGTGGAACAGTAGGGGTGGACTACCCTCTCTGATGCCCAGGGACGCTGCCTATTCCCTGAGGGTACTTCTTCCTGTGATACTGGGTAGGTCTAGAAGAAGAAAAGGTAGACAATAGAGAATCACAGACACCCTCCACATTTGTCACTACTTGTTTCTACTTGTGAAGTTCTTTGACAAGGTCAATTTAAGCCTGTCCAAAGAAAAGACCATTCTGGCAGGAGGCAGCCAGAATAGCCTGTCTCAATTCATCCTCAAAGTTGGAAAACCTGAGTCATGCCAACCAGATGAAGCACATATCTGAGCCTATGCAATCATGCCTAGTAACTACCTATGAACCTTGCATGTGGACTGTGGACTGGAAAGGCTGGCAAAGCCCCCTAATTCCGTGGTTGAGATGACTCTGGAAAAGATGTTAATGTTGCTCCATCTTGCCTGTCTGTCTGAAGCTTTATACTGTTTATCTGATCTCAAGGTTTAAGGAACCTGTGGCCTCTGTGGGCTATGTTTGATCTTGGAGGAAAATACCTTGAAATACTTATCAAGAATATTATTTAATTTTTAATAAGGCGTGTAGAGGCTGCTTTACTGGGAGCACACAGACACGAAGCCAGGTGTCTTCAAGTAATGTGAATGGCATCCTTAAAGTGATCTGTCATACTTTTTAATTGCTCTGGTTTTGGTTTGCATGTGTTGCAATAACAGTATTACTTACCGTAGTGGTAACTGTTATGTTTGTTTTCCTTGGTGAAATGTATTTATTTCCTAGCTGAAATTGTCAAGACATAGCTTAGTTTGGCATGCAAAAACTTAATTTTTATGAAATTCTAGCCTCAGCATGATGCCATGTTAGGTTAAGAGCAGAAAATATTGAAGTGAAGCAGCTTTTTTTACAGACTTGCTCTTATTTTTTTCTGGGCTTCAGCTGTGGCACAATCAAAACAATGTAATTGCATTAGCATTCAATTTTCAATCTAATAAGTATTTTAGTGGGTGTTTTACTATTTTCCACAGCTGTACTTTTCAAAGAGCTAGTGTTTAAGCTTGTGCAGTGGTGAAGTAGGTTGTATTAGTGCAATGCACTGCCAGTAGCCTCCTGGTTGTTGCAGTTCATTTTTAAAAAATGGCATGAATGGCGTGTTTTGTTTCTGTGGAAACAGATACTTGTTTATTTATTGTTTCCAGGTGTCTGAGCCAATATATGATGTTAATCGTGGTGTGCATGCATCTAAACTGTCCAGAATATTGCAGAATGTCCTTGACTGGGTTTTCACTCACACACACACACACACACACACACACACACACGCACACACACACACACACACACATGCACGCGCGCGCACACACACACACATACACACACGTACACGCGCAGACACACGCACACACACACACACACACACACACACACACACACACACACACACACACACACACACACACACACACGTGGAACTTTAACACAACACTGCTGCATACTTCATAAGTGACTCCCATGAGCAGATCATAATCTAGCTCTACAATGTGCTCCCAGCACTATCGTTCCACCCGCTCTTTATCACCCTGCAAATAGTTTCAGGAGTAAGCCTTTATTCCCTTGTAAACTATACTACATACCTGTCTTACATTTTCGTACCACAGTTTCTTCAGAAATGAAAAACAAACAGTTCACATTACATACAAAATAATTTAAATAATGCACCACATTTCATTCAGCTTCTGCAAGGATCATGTCAGTACTCATTCTTAATTTCATTTTCAAAGTTCATTTTAAAACAGATCCATACTATTCACTAACTTCCTCCCTTTCATTCCAAACAAAAAAAACATTTACCCTGCATGTTCTGCTACTACTCAAAACATTTACAAAAACAACCGTACAAGCTGTGTGAGCCATCAGCGATAACAGTAAGTATGATCACAAAACTGAAGTAATGCTTCACCAGTTTTAATAGACAGCAGAAAAAGAAATGCATTATATCCCAGCAGAACCCATATTATACGTGATTACCCAAGTGCCTTTCACTGTGGTATGGAGGAGGCTATGCAACCCCATAAGCAGCAGCATCGCTGTCACTTGAACCTCCTGTTGAACTTAAATAAGGGTCGTCCTTGTAAGGATTTAGAACTCCAACATCAGAAGTCAACCTAACAACTTAAACAACACTGCTATCACTAGAATAAACATACCCCAGTTCTCAGAGGCACTTTCATGCACTGAACTGACAGCCTTACTGGATCCCTTATATGACACCAAAGGTCAGAGGGCATTCCACTGAGAATTACATGGAGGTAGAGCATTGCAGAATGAAACAGAAAAAAAAAGGAAAAATTATCACAAATGATGATGAAACCTCAGAAGGAGGCAATAACATAATAAAACAATCATGAGTAAGAGCAGACAAATTAAGGACAGGTTCCATGGTGGATGACCCAAGGTTTGTCCTTTATTCTCTGGTAATGGTTTATGTATTATGGTCAGTAAGCCAGTCTACAGTGGACTTAATGACTTTAATGATAAACCTTTCTGGCCTCTAAAAGATAGGACTGTAATGAAGTACAGAT